>NC_091560.1:2231688-2241688 GCF_042767895.1 Penaeus vannamei | reverse complement strand
CTTATATATAACAATATATATATATATATATATATATATATATATATATATATATATATATATATATATATATATATATATATACATACTTACTTATATGTCTCTCTCTACTATATATATTTATATATATATATATATATATATATATATATATATATATATATATATATATATATATATATCTCTCTCTCTCTCTCTCTCTCTCTCTCTCTCTCTCTCTCTCTCTCTCTCTCTCTCTCTCGCACTCACCCACTCACTCACTTTATCTGTCTGTTCTGTCTGTCTGTCTGTCTCTCTCTCTCTCTCTCTCTCTCTCTCTCTCTCTCTCTCTCTCTCTGTCTCTCTCTCTCTCTCTCTCTCTCTCTCTCTCTCTCTCTCTCTCTCTCTCTCCCTCCCTCCTTCCTCCTCCCTCTCTCTCCCTCCCTCCTCCTTCCCTCCCTCCCTCATTCTCCTCTCCCTCCCTCCTTCCCTCTCTCTCCCTCTCTCTCTCTCCCTCTCTCTCTCACCCAGCTGCCGCACTCTCTGTCCCATGTCTGTCTGTCTGTCTGTCTGTCTCTCTCTCTGTCTGCCTCTCTCTCTCTTTCACTCTTTCTCTCCCTCTCTTTCTCTCTCTCTCTCTCTCTCTCTATCTCTCTCTCTCTCGCTCTCTCTCTCTCCCTCTCTCTCTCTCTCCTCTGCCTCTCCTCTCTCTCCCTCCCTCCCTCCTTCCCTCCCTCCGTCATTCTCTCCCTCTCTCCCTCCCTCCCTCCTTCCCTCCTTCCCTCTCTCTCTCTCTCTCTCTCTCTCTTTCTCTCTCATATATCATTTATTACACAAAGGAAGTTAAGTCACACGCATACACAGGTCGACACGCGTTGGCAGACACGGCCATGTGCATTCTCACGTGGATGCAGATTTTGGACTTAGACACGTGTGAGAAAAAATGGATTAATGGATATACGAAGAATCGGATATTTTTGTTTTACTGAGAAGAATTATTTGAGTCATTCCCTCTCCCTTTTTCTGACTTATCATCTTATTTACAGCCCCTTTTTTCTTCAATTTTCTCACCTCTAAGTCCTTTCTTCCCCTCCCTCTCCTCTTCTTCCATTCTTTCAATTCCTTCTCTTCCTCTTCCTCCTTCACCCCCTTATCCTCTTATCCTTTACCACTCACTTCCTATTTCTCTCTCCTCTTCCACTCTCCTTCCTCCCTCTCCTCCTCTCCCCTCTCTCCTCCTTCCCTCTCTCCCCCTCCCTCCACTACTCTTTCCAACTCCTCTTATCCTCCTCCTTTTCCTCCCTCTCACCTCCCCCTTCCTTCCACTTCTCCCTTTACTCCTTCTGTTCCACCCTCCCCTCCTCCCCCACCCCTTTCTTCCTGTAGCTCCCCTCCTCCTCCTCCCTCCACTCTCTCTAACCCCCTAACTCCTACCTCCTGCCCCCATTCCCCCACCCCTTCTGCAACATACCCCCTTTTCCCTCTTCCACCCCCACCTCCTGTAGCCCCCCCTCCCCACCACTTCTTCCTCCCCCCCCCCCCCACCCCTTGATAATGCCTCCTCTCTCACTACTCTCCCCTCTCCCTCCACCCCCTCTCCTCCACCTCCCTCCTCACTCCACCCCCTCCTCCCTCCACCCCCTCCCTCTCCTCCATCTCCCCCCTCCCTCCTCCCCTCCACCCCTTCTTCCTACCTCCCCTTCTCTCTCCTCCACCTCTTCACCCCTCTCCCTCCTCTCCCCCTCCCCCTCCCCCCCCACCCGACATAGAAACCCTCTCCCTCTCCCTCCTCCACCCCAACTCCCTCCCTCTCCTCCCCTTTTAGCACACCCCTCCTCCTCTCCCTCCTCCCCCTCTCTCCCCAACTCCTCCACCCGACATGGGCTCCCCCCCCAAGCCCCCGACCTTATCCCGAGAGGTGCAAGCCACACATCACCAAACCCAAATTCACATCACCTTGTGTAAGGCGGTCCAGTGGAGCGAGGCCAAGGTAGCTGCGACAGGGCTGAGGTGGCGGCCGGGACCAGAGAGTGGGGAGGTGGGAGTAAGCAGCTTGGTCGTGGCGGGTAGTGTAGGTGAACATTGAACAGATAATATACACGCGCGTATTCACCTCTCTCCCCCTTCTCCCTCTCCTCCTCTCCTCTCTTTCTCCTCCTCTTCCCCTCTCTCTCCTCCTCCTCCTCTCCTCTTTTGCCGCAATCTCTTCGGTTGTTGGGGTTTATTTTTTCTCGCGTTTTTTTTATCGTTTTTTTATCTTTCCGTTTCTTCTCTTCGTTGTTTTTTGGTTCTTTTTCTTTCTCTGGTTTACTTTAATTCTCTCTTCGGAATTCCTGTTCGAAGCTCTTTTTTTTTTTCTCTTATCCTGTCTTCTTCCCTCCTCTCCCTTCCCTTTTCCTCACTTTTTCCCCCTTCTATACCCTTCCGTCTCCGTTCCCTCTCTCCCTCTCTACTCCTACTCCCTCTCCTTCCCTCCCCCACTCCCCTCCCTCTCCTCTATTCCCTCCTCTTCCCTCTCCCATTCCTTCTTTCTTACGTTCCTCTCCCCTCCTCTCCCCTCACTCCCCACTCACTCTCCCTCTCCCCTCATTCCCCCTCCCTCTAGTCCCCTCTCCCTCTCTCCCTCTATTCTCCTCCCTCTTCCCCTCTCCATCCATCCCCCATTCCTCCTGTCTCCCTCTCTCCCCCCACTCCCTCCCCCCTCTCCTCTCCTGGAAGCACCGTGGGAAAATGGCGGGAATTTCAAAAGCCAAACAGAGGAATTTTGATATTTGTTTTTTTTTTCTTTCTTTTCTTTTTTCCTTTTCCTTCTTTCTATTTAAATTTTCTTGGAAGCTTTGATGGTTTTGAAAGAATGTAGATAAATGGATGAATGGTATTATTGTTATTATCATTATTACTATAATCATTATTATCATCACCATCAACATCATTATCATATTCATCATCATCACTACCATCATCATCATTATCACTATCATCACCACCATTACCTTTATCATTACCATTATTATTATCACCATCATCATCACTATCATCATTATTATCATTATCATCACCATCACACTTACCATTATCATCATTATCATTATCATTATCGTCATCATCATTACTATCATCATTATTATTATCATCATTTCTCACAGCTTCTCATCTCCTCGTCATCTCATCTTTAGCATCCTTTAGTAACACGCTTTATTATCTATTTCCTATGTTTCTCTTTTATATATGTTTGTATATTTC
Organism: Penaeus vannamei; assembly: GCF_042767895.1. Taxonomy (NCBI): domain Eukaryota; kingdom Metazoa; phylum Arthropoda; class Malacostraca; order Decapoda; family Penaeidae; genus Penaeus; species Penaeus vannamei. Next base: position 2,238,466 of record NC_091560.1, on the reverse strand, counting down.
TGTTTTTATTGTATGTTTTATATTTAATTTGTCTGAGTTATTTTTGGTTTAGTTTACTCTTTAATTCCGTACTTTTTTGCAATTAGGTTAAATGTTTTTTTTTTCGCTTAATAAACATGTTTAATAAATAGTTATATAATTTGTAAATTTCACTGATTTTTTAGATTATAAATTGATATATTATTTGTAAATATCATTGATTTTTTAAAGATTATTTGTTATATGTATTTATAACTGTGAAATCTTTATTTTTATTTTGAGAAATGTTTCTTTTTATGCTTTATTTTACGTTCTGTACCTATGGATGTATATTGCACAATAAATATATATTTTTCTCCAGTTTCTCTTGCTATGAAGATCATTTTCAATACAACTTTGGCGCTTTTCACAATACTTTTTGTACAAATCTTTACATTTTACAAACGATGTATGACGTAGATTGTGACGTCACGAAGCTTATAAATATAAGCCGATTTGCGCGGGAAACGGAGTCATTCTTCAAAAAATAGTGACGTTGGACTGTCCTTCTGTGTGATTATTCTTTCTTTCTTTAACGGACTATGGGATTACTCAGCATTTCTACACATCATAGACGGGTAAATAAAAGTTTTCTGTTTTTCTTTACTTTTTTCATTCTCTCAGGAGATCGATTTTTGTTGTTGTGGTTGTTTTTTGTAATATAAATTGGTTTTTTTCGGGAATAGATTCGCCTGAAAAAACACTAATTGCATTATCATTTTCATTGTTATTGTTGTTACTGTCATTATTATTAGTGTTATTATTATTGTTGTAGTAGTAGTAGTAGTAGTAGTAGTAGTTGTTGTTGTTGTTGTTGTTGTTGTTGTTATTGTTGTTGTTCCTGCTGCTGTTGTTGTTGTTATCATTATCATTGTTACGGGTGTTACTACTTTTATTGTTTTTATTGTATTTTATTATTGTTATGATTATTATTATCATTATTTTTATCATTATCATTATTATTATAATTATTATTGTTATTATTATTATCATTATTGTTTTTATTATCGTTATTATTATTATTATTATTATTATTATTATTATTATCATTATCATTATCATTATCATTATCATTATCATTATCATTATCATTATCATTATCATTATCATTATCATTATCATTATCATTATCATTATCATTATTAATACTATTTTCATTATTATGATCATTATTAGGTTAAGGTTGACGATAGGACCGCACCGACTAGGAGAAAATTGAAGATCATAGCGTTGTAGGCGACGAAAAACTACATACATTGCTATCAAAATTGATTAGCAGAAGCGAACCACTTCGAGTAAAATGAGGAAAAGTCGCAGCGAACCACTTAGCTGCGCGGAAACCCAACGTGAACTGTTTTGGCGCACGTAGCTCGTGACGTCACGACAAATTTCTTGTAATTGCACTGTATTTCTGTATTCTAATTTATGTGGAATTTTAACGAAAAACGCATTTATATAAATGTTCATTCCTTAAATACACGATGTGAACGATTTTTACCATAAATGCACCATATTTTCATTAGAAATACATGGTATAGCCATACTTGCGCATCGCTGCCCTCTCGCGGCAAATTTGACAGTTGTGTTGTTTCAGTTCTCGTTGTTTGTTTCAAAGGTGAAGGTTGTTTACAGTGCTACTTGCGTTTCCGATTTGTTTTTCCAACTTTGCGGTGAAATCGATCTCTCACTGAAATCGTTACAATGTCGGGGATAACACGAAACTCAGTGAAATACAATAACAGTGTTCCAGTTGTAGAATTTCGTCTGCGGTTCGTCACTTCCCAACCACCGTCCCCCCCTAACTTTAAGGTAAATTCATTTTGTGTTTCTAAGTGTAGTTAGTGGCGATATAGAGGCACCGGTAGGGAAGCTAGATAATCGGGAGGAGGTGGGAAATACGGTAATCGGTAGGGGGTCCGGGTAGGGAAGCTAGGTAATCAGAGAGGTCGGGTAGAAGCTAGGTAATCGGAAGGGGGTCGGGTAGGGAAGCTAGATAATCGGGAGGGGGTCCGGGTAGGGAAGCTAGATAATCGGGAGGGGGTCCGGGTAGGGAAGCTAGATAATCGGGAGGGGGTCCGGGTAGGGAAGCTAAATAATCGGAAGGGGGTCCGGGTAGGGAAATACGGTAATCGGAAGGGGGTCCGGGTAGGGAAGCTAGGTAATCGGAAGGGGGTCCGGGTAGGGAAGCTAGGTAATCGGGAGGGGGTCCGGGTAGGGAAATACGGTAATCGGGAGGGGGTTAGGAAGGTTTTTTTGGTTCATACGGCGATCCTACTGGTCGTTCGTGCGTTGGTAATTTTCTATATTACGTCCGCATGACCGATATCGACGATTTTGGTATCGATGCAAATATATAGTTTTTATTGCGCGCTAACCCCCCGTTAGCGACAAACTTGGCCCCGATAGCAGGGGAGGGCATGGAAAGTTCCAGGGAAAATGCGGGTTAAATAGCACTAATAATATAACGAACAGTGAAAATAACCATGGTTATTCACATAACTTTCCATAATAACCATGGTTATTCACATAACTTTCCATAATAACCATGGTTATTCACATAATCTCTTCACCATTGCGAGTGGGCTGCGCCCCCTGCGACCCCCTGGGGCTGGAGCTGCCGCCCACAGCCCCCGCCGAGGAGAACAAGGCCCTCCCACCACGGCATTCACGGCAGGCTGGAGCGTTACACAATCATCGTCGATGTCGGAGCAGGGGGCGTATTACCTCGTAAGATTCCTCACTGAAACAGCATATTAACCTTATTATAGTCAGCATTGTGTTATAGAGACGATTGTAGTATAATCAGGATAAACACGGTGACCCGCCCTCGCTCGGCAGGGTTTTGCACCTTTTTCGATGTTACACCGATGGCCTCAAAGTCGAGTTTCCCTTCCTCTGGAATAACGATATCCGTATTCCTAACCGAAAGTAACCGTCGCGTTCAGAAGTCAGTCATAGTCGCCCACCGATGGCCGAGTGTGGAGGGTGCTCAGTACTCCTGGAGACGGATTTTTCTGCGCGAGATTGCCATTAGCCAAGAAAAAATGCTAGATATAAAGCTCTGCCACGGCCCTCCTTCGTCGTGAGAAAGATTGGTGGCAGGCGCGGGCAGCCACACCCTTGAATGAGGTTGCATCATCTTCAGTGGGCAGCTGCGTTGTCGTTGTATCCTCCGGCCTGGGACCTCCTGCCTGGACGCACCCTGCCTCCTTCACATGTTTGCGGCAAGGGAGCTACCTCCCTAGTAATTAGTTGGCACAATAACCAAGGTTAATTACCTTAAAAAATCCTAGGTTGTTATGGGGTTATCGGCCTCCGCATCTAGTTCGTGTGCGCGCACAATCCTGCCGTGAAGATGTGGCGGAGGTTTTGTTTCCTCGGCGGGGGTTGGGGGGCGGCAGCCTCCTCAGGGGTGGGGGGCAGGGGCGCAGCCTTTCACAATGGAAAAGTCTTTGTGAATAACTATGATTATTTTCACTGTGAGGTTAAATTATTAGGGTAATTTTCTATATTACGTCCGGCGCTCCGACATCGTCGCCCCCGCAATCGGGGTCAAGTTTGTCGCTAACGGGGGGTTTCCGCGCAATAAAACCTATCTATTTGCATTGTATAGAGTGAGAGGAATCCAACGATACCAAAATCGTCGATATCGGTCATGCGGACGTAATATAGAAAATTACCCATGCGTTTTAAGATACGGTTCACTCGATCGTTCGTTCGTGCAACACCGTGTCGAATCCTCCGTGGCCGAATCTTCTCTCGGATTCCTAGATTTTTCACTTTCTTTATGTGAAATACTATCCTTGGCTCGGATTTTCAATTTCTCACATTCTTTTGCTTTTTAAAATGCATTTGTATGTACGAAATCCCCCCCCCCCCCATTGTTATTATGATGGTTATTATAATCATCATCATTATTAATGCTGTTTTCATTATCATTGTTGTTGCTATTATTGTTATTGCTATCAGGTATTTTTAATAATATCATCATAGACGTCGTCATCATAATCACCATCATCACCATTATCATCGTCATCATCATCATTATTAATGTTGATATTAAAAAGTATATATCATTATCATTGTCTGTATTTATTGCTGTTGATTAAGTTATAATCCATATCATCATTGTTGTTCCTAATCATCATCATCACCCTCACCTTCACCACCACCCTCATCACCCTCATCATCTCCCTTATCCTCCTCATCACCCGTACCATTTACCCTCATTTCCCTTACCTTCCTCATCACCATCACCACCACCACCATTCCCCTCACTCTTAACTCACCACCAGCCTCATCATCTCCTCTTTACCCTCCTTGCCACTCCTCATCACCATCACAGCCCTTACCCTCTGCACCCCACCACCCCCATCCTGCTACCACCCTCATCCTCACCCCACCACCCTCATCCTCACCCCACCACCCTCATCCTCACCCCACCACCCTCATCCTCACCCCACCACCCTCATCCTCACCCTTGCCACTCCTCATCACCATCCTGACACCACCTGCCCCTCCCACCACCCCCATCCTACCCCACCACCCTCATCCCTCACCACTCACCCTCTCATCCTCACCCTTACCCGCCCTGCATCACCACCACCACCACCACCGCACCATTCCCAAGTCTTACTCAACTCCTGCCCACCCTCATCCTCTCCCTTACCCACTCCTCATCACTATCACCATATACACCTCACTCTTAACTCACCACATGCCTCACCCCATCTCCTCTTTGTCCTACCCTTGCCCTCCTCATCTCCATCACCACCCTTCCCCCTCACCCTACCCCGCCACCACCCCCATCCACTCACCCTTACCCTCCTCATCACCATCACCATCACCTTCACTCACCTACCCTCACCCTTAACTTTCACCCTGCCACCCTCATTCTCTTACCCTCCTTTCCCTCATCACCCTCACCACCCTTACCCATCACCCTCTTACCTCACTACCCTATCCTCACCCTTACCCTCCCTCCATCTCCACCATCACCACCCTTCCCCTCACCCTTAACTCACCACCCCCATCCTCACCACTACCAGCCCTCAACACCATCACCACCACCATCCTTACCCTCACACCCTTACCCCGCCACCCCCATCCTCTCTCTTACCCTCCCCATCACCATTACCACCTTCCCCTCACCCCTTACCCCACCACCCCCATCCTCACCCTTACCCCACCACCCCACTTCTCAACATCACCATCACCACCACCATCCTTACCCTCACCCTTACCCTCACCCTTACCCCTCCACCCCCATCCTCACCCCACCCCTCAACACCCAACATCGCAACCCACCCGGGCGGAACCGAGAAACCGCCTTCCTCCCAAACTACACCACAAAACAACACCCCCCCCCCAAAAAAAAAAAAAATAAATAAATAAAAATAACCAGCGAAACTTTTACTATAATCTACTCATAACAACACGAAGCAATTGCAAAGTTAGTGAAGCAGGAGTCGCGGGGCGGCAGCGGCTGGAGCAGAACCTCGAGGGCCAGGCAGGCAGAAGAGGAGGAGGAACTGGCCGAAGTTGCAACTCGAGTGGAGGAGTAGAGGGGAGGGGGGGAGGGAGGGAGGGTGGTTAGTTAGGTGGGTGTGTTTAGGGTACATGCATGCATACATACATACATAGATATATATATATATATATATATATATATATATATATATATATATATATATATATATATATATATATCATTGATGTTTACATTTACACAAACATATATATGTAGAGGGGTGTACTGTACATAGATAGACGGACAAACAAACAGATAGACACATTAACACAGATAACTGTATACAAAGGTAGACAGAAATAAAGAAAGATATATATGGATATAGATAGACAGCTTGGCAGATAGATCGATAGATAGGCAGCTTGATAGATATATGAATAGATAGATAGATGTGTGTGAGATAGATGGATGGTGAACGCGTGTGCGTGAAGGAAAAGGAGGAAGAGAGAGAGAGAAAGAGACAAAGAGTAGATGAAGAAAGTGATTGTGACAGCGAGATAATACGACAAAAATTTTCAGCTACTGCATTGCACACGAAGAGTACACAAAGGAAGTGGTGAAAAAAAGAGAGACAGACAGAGAGAGAGAAACCGAAACAGACAGAGTCAAAGAGAGAGAGAGAGAAGGGAAACGGACAGACAGAAACACAGACCAAGAGAGGAAAAGAAAAAGCCTGCAGCGAATCAAGAAGTGAAAGAGAGAGAGAGACCAGACTTGGGAATGAGAGAGAGAGATAGCGAGGGAGGAAGAGAGAGAGAGAGACAAGACCAGAGATAAACCGAGAGAGAGAGGGGGGGCGGGGCCTATTCCACTGGCCAGCTCGATGTTTGAATATTCGCCAACAACAACAACAACAATTTCGCCACTACTCAACTTACCCACCAAATTTAGTCACAGATCCCCTGAAGTTACTCAATTACCATGAGTGTGATGATTGAATATGGTTTCTAAGCTGAACATATATGCATATATACGTGGGAGAGCTGTGAGGGATGTCTAAAAAACATTTTATTTTATCTCCTTTATTCTTATTATTGTTTGTAGTTAATGTTTAGTTTAACACTTTTTTTTATTTTGTCTCATTTGTTTTTATTATTATTTGTAGCTAATGTGTAGTTTGTTGGTTTCTAAGCTGAACATATATGCATATATACGTGAGAGAGCTGTGCGGAATGTATAAAAAAAAATTATCTTGTTTTTTTTATTATTGTTTGTAGATTTTGTCTATTT
>NC_091560.1:2209188-2214188 GCF_042767895.1 Penaeus vannamei | reverse complement strand
AAGTACGCACACAGGGCCACAGCGCGCGTGCGAGCATGACTGACACTATAAATAAAACCATGTGGACCCACCCCCTCCCCCCCTTCCTACCCTCCCTCCCTCCCACCCTACACCCCCCCTTATGCACTAGTCAACCCACCACCCACTCCCCTTACTCCCGACCACCAGCCACCCCCACCCACCCCCTACTCCCGTCCACTAGTCACCCCCCACCCACTCTCCTACCCCCCCACCACCCCCTACTCCCCCCCCACCACCCCCTACTCCGCGCCACTAGTCAGTCACCCTCTACCCCCCACCAGTCACCCCCCCAACTAGTCATTCGCACGTGGTGTGTCTGACACTCTTCACTGCTCCGACCAGGTGAGGGTAGGGGGGGATAGGGGTGACAGGGGGTGAGGGAGGGAGGGGGAAGGGAGGGGATGTCAAATAGGCCTACATTTAATCGCTAATATTCTTCTTCAATACCAGTAATACCAGCCGTGTTACGTTACAACAAAGGGTGTTTTTAATTACGTTGTCAGGGGCTGTTATTACGTATGGATTATTTTTCCTCTCTCTCTCCCTTTAATATAATGGGATTGACTTTTTTTTTTCTTTCAGGGACATTGGGGAAAATTAGGAGAAAATATGGCTGTGTTTGACGGTGAAGTCTGACGGGTCCGGAAAATGATTGTTATCCATTTATATACTTCTTATCTATTCGCTCATTTTTTTTTCTGTCCATGCTTCGGATAAATAACTGTTATCCATTTATCCATTGCTTATCTATTCGGTCATTTATTTTCTGTCCATGCCTCTCCACTCGATTTATTTGTCCATGTCTATCCCCTCATACGTCCACCACTATCTATCTACTCACTTTATCACCTATCCGTTCATATCTATCCACTCAGTTATCCACTAATCCATCCTTATCTCCCTATTTATCCGTATCTATCCACTCACTTATCCACCTATCCACCCATATCTATCCACTCACTTTATCACCTATCCGTTCATATCTACTCACTTATCCACTAATCCATCCTTACTTACCACCCTATTTATCCGTATCTATCCACTCATTTATCCACCTATCCACCCATATCTATCCACCCACCTATCCATCAACATCTACTGGAGAGTAAGAATGGGAGGAGAGAAATATGATATTGACTATAGTGACAATAATTATTAATGATAAGAAATACCATTAATACAAGGGCTACAATTATTATGATAAGTACTATTACTACTACTACTACTACTACTACTACTACTACTACTACTACACTTAACTGTGGTAGAACTAGGAATTATGACGATAACCATCTTAAATAATAGCGATAATTGATATGTTGACACAGAGAGAGAAAACAGTATTAATAATGGTGGTGCTACAGTAAGGATAATTATATTAATTGTAGTGCTATTATCAGTAATAAGGATGGTTATTATGGCGATTATGATGATGATAAGATAACTGTTATAGTTTTGCTAATTGAAGGAGTATGATGGTAACAATAACGGTAATGATAATGCTAAAGTATATAATAGTAATGATTATGATGGTAATAAAGATGATCATTATCATTATCATTAGTAGTAGTAGTATCATCATTACTGTTATTATTATTATTATTATTATTACAACCGTCAACATTAATATTGATATTTGTATTAATGTTATTATCATTTTTGCTATTATTGTTATTATTATCATTATCGTCATTAATGACATTAATATCATTAGTGTTGATGTTATTTTTATGATAATGATAATAACACTAATAGTAGCAATAATGATGAAGACGATTCAAACAATAGTCATTAAATTACAGACGTTAGTAATAAAGATAACAATATCAGTTATGGTAAAGGTGATGACAATATTAATATAACTTTAGGCAATAGAAAAGGTGATGATAGTAATTACAATGAAAATATAGATTGTGAAAGTAGTAAAGGTAACATAAGCAAGATGATGATCATGATAATAATGAGGATAAAAGTAATGATGAAGACCATAACAACGATAATAATAAAACGATAACGATAATAATAAATCATTGTTATTGGCACTGTGATATTATCAGCACAATTATTAGGAATACAAAGACGTTGATTCATAATAACTTGATTATGCTTTGATATGAAAGATATGAAAGTAGTAATAAGTGACAAGAGAGTAAATTCAGGAAAAAGAAAGCCAAAGGAATAAATGAAGGAATAACTCAAAGATGTAAAAAATATAAAAAATCATACTGTGACAAAAGGAAGAATTTATATCATATATACGTCACACGTCGCCATAGCTCCCCCTTGGCTAATAACAATAAAAATAAATTTGGGGGAAAAAATTAAAACATCCATCATTTCTTTTCTTCTCCAGTGACACATCAATATTTCGATAGCCAGGATATATCAGATCCTTAAAAAAAAAAAAAAAAAAAAAAAAAAAAAAAAAAAAAAAAAAAAAAAAAAAAAAACGGGAATGGGAAAAAAAGAGGAGGAGAAGAAGAAGGAGAAGAAATTAGAGTAAAGAAAGGGTAAGTTATAAATGTGTCACCTCCTCCTGTGACTGATTGCAATTGGTGTTGTTGCAAAATTTAGTTGCTGTTTCCTTGCCGGTTCCAACGACGGAGCAATTAGTTGGCCAAAGATGGAAAAAGGGATGAGTAGAGCTGGCCTGCTTGGCCTCGCTAGACTTTCTTAAACTGTGTCTATATATATATATATATATATATATATATATATATATATATATATATATATGTGTGTGTGTGTGTGTGTGTGTGTGTGTGTGTGTGTGTGTGTGTGTGTGTGTGTGTGTGTGCATATGTGTGTGTGTGCGTATGTGTGTGTGTTTATACATATATATATACTTATGTGTGTGTGTGTGTGCGTATGTGTGTGTGCGTATATGTGTGTATGCGTATGTGTGTGTGTGTGCGTATGTGTGTGAGCGCGTGCGTGCGTGTCCTCATCCCCACATACACATCCACCTCATCCTGTTTTCCAAATAACAAAGTCCCCGCAGCGACCGGACTTCCTGGGTCCCTCCTGCAAGCAAGCCGCCCTCCTTCCCTCCCTCCCTCCTTCCCGCTGCCTCCGCCTTCCTTCCCTCCCGCTGCCTCCGCCTTCCCTCCTTCCCGCTGCCGCCCTCCTTCCCTCCCTCCCGCTGCCTCCGCCTTCCCTCCTTCCCGCTGCCGCCCTCCTTCCTTCCCTCCCGCTGCCTCCGCCTTCCCTCCTGCAAGCAAGCCGCCCTCCTTCCCTCCCTCCCGCTGCCTCCGCCTTCCCTCCCTCCTTCCCGCTGCCTCCGCCTCCTCCCCGCTCGCGAAGGAGACGGCCGAGGAAGCCATCGCCTTTGGCTTCCTGATAATCGCTCGCCGAAAGCAATCTCTCGGGCTTCGTCAGCATCCTTGCTTGGTAGGAAGGGAGTAAGGATTTTGACATGAGGATGAGGGAGATCGAAGGGAGGTAGGGGGGTGTGGGGAGGAGGGGGAAGGGATAGGAAACCCCGCTCTTCCTTTTCCTCATCTTTGGGGATCGAAGGGAGGTAGGGGGGTGGGGGGAGGAGGGGAAGGGATAGGAAACCTCGCTCTCCCCTTTCCTCATCTTTGGCGAGACACGGTTCCCTGATCCTCGCACACACGTACACACACGCACACGCACGCACACACACACGCGCGTACGTACATACGGTGTGGGTGAACGTGCTTGCGCTGGATAAACAGAGCTTGTTGTGAACATGTTAAACGCGGTGTGTGGAGGCGTGTTTTCACTTGCTTTCCCTTCTGTTTTGGTTCCCTTTCCGTCTCTCCTGGCGCGTCGACGCCGTGTTGGGGGAGTGGGGGGGAGGGGGGCTTTCGCTTGACTGGGGGAGGGGGGGAGGGGGGCTTTCGCTTGGCAGGGGGAGGGGGGGAGGGGGGGGGGCTTTCGCTTGACGGGGGGAGGGGGGAGGGGGGATGAAGGGGGGGCCGCTGCAGAATCTGCTTTTGGGTAAGGATTGCTTCATACCATATGAATTGATTTTATTCAGGGTATATATATAGATAGATAGATATTTGAGATATATATGAATTTATATACATATATATGTAAATATATATATATACATATATATATATATAAATATCTCTTTCTCTCTCTCTCTCTCCCTCCCTCCCTCCCTCTCTCTCTCTCGCTCTCTCTCTCTCTCTCTCTCTCTCTCTCTCTCTCTCTCTCTCTCTCTCTCTTCTCTCTCTCTCTCTCTCTCTCTTTCTCTCTCTCCATATCTATCTATCTATCTATCTATCTATCTGTCTATCTATATATATATATATATATATATATATATATATATATATATATATATATATGTCAGATCCTTCCCTTTAATAACCACCACCATATGATGGGTTCAGTCTGTACATGTACTAGTTTAACCATTTCATTAAATTGTATTTAAATTTGGTATTGACAATTTAACATAATAATTTCACTTCAAATGACAAGTCAGCTTTGGTATTGGCGCCACCACCCGGGTCTCAATTCTACAGGAATCACGAGAAACCACACAAATAATTAAATACATGGTAGCTTTGCTTTGCACTCAGGTAGGATGTGTGGTGGCTTATGGATTTCCATATTATTATATTACAAAATATATATTGTTCGGCCCAGAAAAAAAATCCTTACTATATAAAGTTTTTATTAACAAATTGATAGATGAGATTTTTAGGAAATAATATGAATACTTTCGAGAGGCAGTAATATGATTTTACAACTGTAGGTATTTGCCAGAGGGGCAGATTAACTTAATTTTTAAGAGACAACTTCAACAAAAAAAATTATTGCTGGATGAGAGGATATGGCTGTATGATGCGACACAACATAAGTATATAAATAAAAGCACAGACTCTAAGAATCCCAGTTCACAGGTGCCACATCTCACTTTTATGTAGAGTTGGGTACTCTCTCCCTCTCCCTCTTCCCCCTCCTTCTTTTTCTTTTTTCTGTCTCCCTCTCTCTCTCTC
>NC_091560.1:2194188-2201688 GCF_042767895.1 Penaeus vannamei | reverse complement strand
TCCCTCACTCCCCCCTCGGAATATCTCAGAGTGAATAGCGATACAAGTCCTCAGTGTCTCGGAGGAGTGCTCAGTGGTGTCCGGAGTACAGCGAGAAAGCGTTGTTGGTGGATTAAAAAGAAAAGTTTTATTATTGTGTGCAACTGTGTGGGTCCCTTCCTCTCTACCCTCTCTCTCTCTCTCTCCCCCTTTTTATCCTTCGCGCTCTCTCAAGAAGGAGGAAGGGGGTTAGCTGTCCTCCTCGTGTTCCTTCCCTTATTTAGGGTCCGGTAATAAGGACGAAGAGAGTGAATACGAAAAGGGAAGAAGGAAGGTAAACTGTTCCATCGGCAGAGGATTAACACTTCGTCTTCTTGAAGGTAAGAAGGATTTCGGAAAATCTGTTTTGCGATTTAAAAAATAATGTTATTGTAGTTTTTCGGTTTTGTTTTGTGGTCTTGATTCGCAAAGAATAATGAAGGGTAATGAAAGATAACGAGAATAAGACGAAGGAGAAGATGAAGATATATTCGCATGGGGAGGAAAATATATATCACTCTTCTCCCTTCCACGGGTTTTATTTGAACTTTTCTCACGGGTACGAAAGGAAGAATAAGAAGAAAACAGGAGAAGAAGAAGGGGAAAAAGGGAAAATAATGAAGAGAGGTGTTCAGGCCGGATTCGCCAGCAATGTAGTAGTTAAGGCTTAGATTCCTACGGCCTCGGAACGCATGTTCACCCGTGCGTGACAATCCTGTAGGATATATATATATATATATATATATATATATATATATATATATATATATATATATATATATATACCTAAATACGAGAGACGAAAATCCTCGTTTCTAACATTACGTACAAAACCTTACGTATTTAAGCTCACTTTTAACGTTCTGGTTTCCGGTTTAAACTCTAAACATAGAACTTTTTTTTTGGGTTTTGAGAAGTAGAGAGAACGAAAAACGAAAAAATATATGCGATAATTCTCTCTTTTCTCTCTCTCTCTCTCTCTCTCTCTCTCTCTCTCTCTCTCTCTCTCTCTCTCTCTCTCTCTCTCTCTCTCTCTCTCTCTCTCTCTCTCTCTCTCATATCTCTTTTTTGTTCTTCTTCTTGTTTTTCTTAATTCTTTGCTTTGCTTTCGGAGAGGTTGTATGCAAGGCGGTGTTGCAGGTTGCATTCCTCTCGTGTTTTCTTGCAATGTGCTTTGGGGGACTCGCCTGGTCAGCGCTGGCAGCTATTATTGCTATTATTGTTATGATCTTTGTTATTATTGTTACTGTTATTAGTGTTATTGTTATTATTGTTGTTGTTATTATTTTTATTATTATCATTATTATCATTAATATCATTTTTTGTTATTATTGTTACTGTTATTATTGTTATTGCTATTTTATTATTATTATTATTATTGTTATTATTATCATTATTTTTTATTATCTTTATTATCATCATCATCATTTTCTGTTATTATTGTTACCGTTAATAATAGTGTTATTATTACCATTACTTTTTTATTATTATCATTACCGTTATTATTATTATTGTTATTACCATTATTATTATTATTATCATTGATAACCCTATTATCATTATCATTAATATTCCTATTATTATCATTATCGATATTTTACTCTGGTTATAACTCTTACTAATATTGTATTTACCATAACTTCATTATCCCTATCATTACTACTTTATTATCGTTACTATTATTTCTATCATCATCATCATCACCCTTATTCTTTTATCACTTCGTCCGCCGTTTGTTGCAAGTGCATAGGCCTATCACACAGAAGAATGCGTACATCTGTTATTTATTAGTTATTTTTATGGATCTTATACTGTGAAAAGATTGTACTTATAACAACAACAAATAATAATGATATTTTTATTTTGTAAATTCGAGTTCAAGGCATGTGATAGTAAGGTTAGTTGAGTGTGATGTGAGAGAAACAGACAGACAGATAGAGAGAGAGAGACAGATAATAAGGGAAACAGACAGAGAGATAGACAGATAGAAAGACACACACACACATACACACATACACACACACATACACAGAGAAAGAGAGAGAGAGAGAGAGAGAAACAGTCAGATAGGTTAATAATAGACAAAAAAAGAAGAAAAAAAACATACATACTGACACATACACATAACACAATCATGAGAGAGAGAGAGAGAGAGAGAGAGAGAGAGAGAGAGAGAGAGAGAGAGAGAGAGAGAGAGATAGATAGATTTAGGTTAGGTGTTACAACGGTTCTAACGTGTTTTTAATAAAACGGTTTACTCTATAAAATACAATTTCAAATAGGGGGGGGGGGGTTAGTGTGAATCACGATCGTATATTGTTGTTGTTGTTGTTGTTGGATTTTTATAATTATTTTCATGGTAGCAATAATTGATAGTTGGCATTTTTTTCCCTACTTTTTCATATATATGTATATACAAGTTATCTGAGTAATTTTATTTTCAATTTTCATTTTTCTTCTCTTTTCTTGTTGTTTCCTCTTTTCACTGTTGTTTAAAGTGATAAAAGCTAATACAAAGATACAGATAAAATGGTGACTGTATGTACGAAATTCTGTGTATAAAAATGCGAACAATTTAAGTACACGGAAAATGCATAGCTTCGAGTGTTCCGCTGCATGACAATTCTTTTTTCTTGTGGATGGACACGTGTTAGAGAGAGAGAGAGAGAGAGAGAGAGAGAGAGAGAGAGAGAGAGGGAAAGAGAGAGGGAGAGAGAGAGAGGGAGAGGGAGAGACAGACAGAGAGCGAGAGCGAGCGAAAGACAGACAGAGAGCGAGGGAGAGGGAGAGACAGACAGACAGATAGATAGACAGAGAGAGAGACAGACAGACAGACAGACAGACAGACAGACAGAGAGAGAGAGAGAGAGAGAGAGAGAGAGAGGGGGGAGCCGGGAACAGAGACGAACAGACGGAGAGAATGGGAAGCAGAGACAGGAACAGAGGGAGAGAAATAGAGAGAACTAGAAACAGATAGGACAGGGGGGAGGGGGGATGCGGAAATGCTAACAGGCACAGATTAGAACCGGAAACCGAAGGAAAAAGAGAGAGAGAAGATAAACGAAAGCGCCAACACACACACACACACACACACACACACACACACACACACACACACACACACACATATCCACACACACAAACACACAGAGAGAGAGAGAGATAGAAAGAGACACAGACAGAGACAGACAGACACACAGAAAACAAGAGAGAGAGAGAGAGAGAGAGAGAGAGAGAGCCGGAAAACAAGAGAAAGAGAGAGACAGATAGAGAGCCGGAAAACAAGAGAAAGAGAGAGACAGATAGAGAGCCGGAAAACAAGATACAAAAAACAGACACGAGGGAAACAAAAAAAAAAAAAAAAGAATATAAACAAAAGGAAAATCAAAATAACCGACGAATTCTCACAGCGAATCGACGAAGCCGAGAACGTACAAAAAAAAAAAAAAAAAAAAAAACAAGCGATTTTCGGGAAGTTAAAAATAAAGATATATAAAAAAAATGAATATGGGCGGGCATTGAACGGCAGCATCAGTCTCTTTTCGGGATGATGGGCGTGAACGACCGGGGTGGTCATTAAAGAAGGGGGAAAAATTAAGAGGTGGGAGGGGGGGAGGGGGGGAGGGAGGGGGTCTTAGCGTCCCGAATTCATAATAAGGATTTAGAACCGGATTTCCGAAATTTATAGCAGGTCGGGGAAGGAAGGAAGGAGGACATGGCGGAAGGTATTGGGAGAATTTTTTTTTTTTTTCCTTTCTCTCTCTCTCTCTTTCTCTCTTTCTGTCTGTCTGTCTGGTTCTGTGTCTTTATCTTTCTCTCTGTCTGTCTCTATCTTTGTCTCTTTATCTTTCTCTCTCTCTGTCTCTCTTTATCTTTCTCTCTTTATCTTTCTCTCTCTCTCTCTGTTCCTCTCTCTCTCTCTCTCTCTCTCTCTCTCTCTCTCTCTCTCTCTCTCTCTGTCTCTCTCTCTCTCTTTCTCTTTCTCTCGTCGTCTTTATCCTCTTTCTGTTTTTTTCTCTTCCTCTTCCTCCTTGTTCTTCCTCTTATCGCCGACGAACTCAAAATGTGGTTAATTTTTAAAATTCTGTCTCGTATTTTTAAAGTTGTCATAATTTTTTGTTTTCTTGTGTTTTTGTTTTTATTTTTTGTCTCATATCGCCGCGATATTTGAGGGAATACGTCAAGATTATTATTATTTCTTTATTTTATTATTTTATCACGTATTTCACATAAGACTTCCACCCCCCCCCACCCACCCCCGACCCGCACAAAATTGTCCCATGAACGAAAAATTCAACTAAAGAAAAGTGAAACCAAAGGAAAAGAGAAAAGAAAAAAGAAGAAGAAAAACGAGAATGAGGATTAACGAAATTAATTGATCAACTGATGATAATGATAAAGATGTAGAAATAAAAACGAAAAGAGAGTGAATGAAAATAATCGAAAAGAACCGAAGAAATATCCTCGGAGCAAGCGACAAAAAAAAAATAACGAAATGAAAGCGAATGAAAATAAACGGAGATACAGAAAAAAAAACGATTGAAACGAATGTGATAAAGAAACGAAGATCAAACAGAACACGAAGAAGAAACGAAAAGAGAGAGAGAGAAAAAAAAAACGAAAAAAATACAGAACACGAAGAAGAAACAAATTCAGAGAGAGAGAAAAAAAACGACACGAAGAAACGAACTAAAAAAAAAGAAAAACGAAAAATACGAAAACGAATTAAAAAAAAAAAAGAAGATACGAAGGAGAAGAAGAAGAAGGAGGACGTGGAAGGACCCATAGGATTTACCAAGAGCTTTGTCCTCGCGTCGCCGAATGGATGGACCAGTTCCTGCCCGTAATGAATTCTGTGGCTTTTGCCTAAGGAGGAGGAACCGCGAAGGGCCGCCGTCACTTCTTCCTTCGCTCGCCCTTCCTTCCTTCTTCCTTCTCTCCTCATCATCTTTATTTCTTCTTCCTTCGTGTTTTTTTTTCCTCTTCTTGATGGGGGGAGGAGGAGGTGGTGGTGGGAGGAGGAGGGGGGAGAAAGAAGGGGGGAAGGGGGGAGAGGCCCAAGAAAGATGAAGGAAGGATGGAGAGGTCCAGGAAGGATGGAGGAGAGGTTCAAGAAGGAAGGAGAGAAGGGGGTAGAGGCCTAAGAAAGATGTAGGAAGGATGGAGGAGAGGTCCAAGAAGGAAGGAGGAAGGAGGAGAGGTCCAAGAAGGATAGAGGAAGGAGGAGAGGTCCAAGAAGGAAGAAGGAAGTGGGAGAGAACCGTGAAGGAAGAAGGAAAGAGGAGGAGGAGTTCGCTTGAGACCGAAGAACACCACGTTAATGGAATCCTACGGGGGAGGGGGGTCGTGTCCGTTGATGTCCGGTGCTGGGACGGGGGGGCAGGGGGGAGTGTGTTGCTTTATTTTAAAACTGTATTGGGGGAGGGTAGGGGAAGAGATAAGGAAGAAGGAAGAGGGAGAAGGAGGATACAGGTATAGAGTGAGAAGGGGAAGGAAAGGATGTGGGAGAAGGAAGAAGGAGAAGGAAGAGAAATAGAAAGATAATGAGTATGAAAGAGAGAGAGAGAGAGAGAGAGAGAGGTAGACCTGGGAGAAGGGAAAGAAAAAGAATATCAAATAAAAACAAAAAGGTAATGAGTATGAAACAGAGAGAGAGAGAGAGAGAAAAAGAAAAAGAAAAAAAAAGAAAAATGTCAATTAAAAACAAAAACAAAAAAACAGGAAAGAATCAAGAAAAGAAAAGAAAAAGAAAAAAAGAAAAATGTCAAGTAAAAACAAAAACAAAAAAAACAGGAATGAATCAAAAAAAGAAAAATAAGAAATAAAAAGAAAAAGAAAAATAGAAGGAGGAGAATGTCGCGAATGACTTTCTTTTGTTTTGGGAGAGAACGCCGAGCGAGAGAGAGACGAAGGATCAGATCCTATTTGTGAGACTACAGAAGTTAAAGTGAACAACGTCAGGGATCAGAAATGCAAAGCGCCAGGATTCCGAGGAGGAGGAGGAGGAGGGAGAGAGAGAGAGGAGGAGGAGGAGAGAGGAGGAGGGAGGGAGAGAGAGGGGGAGGAGAGAGGAGGGAGGAGGAAGAGGGGAAGGGAGAGAGGGGAGAGGGAGGGAGGGAGAGAGAGGAGGGGAGAGAGGAGAGGAGGAGGAGGAGGAGAGAGAGAGAGAGAGGAGGAGGAGGAGGAGGAGAGGAGAGAGGGAGAGAGAGGAGAGGAGGAGGAGGAGAGAGAGGGAGAGAGAGGAGGAGGAGGAGAGAGAGGAGGAGAGAGAGAGAGGAGGGGAGAGGAGAGAGGAGGAGGAGGAGGGAGAGAGAGAGAGAGAGAGAGGAGGAGGGAGAGAGAGAGAGAGAGAGAGAGAGGAGGGAGGAGGAGGGAGAGAGAAGAGGAGGAGGAGGAGGGAGGGAGAGGGAGAGAGAGGGAGAGGGAGAGAGAGAGAGAGGAGGGGAGGGAGAGAGAGGAGAGGAGGAGGAGAGAGAGAGAGAGAGGGAGGGGGGGAGTGAGTGAATTAGTGATTGAGTGAGAGCGGAAGGAAAGGACACTCTAAGAGAAAGAGAGGAAGGAAGGAAAGACCAGAGAGAGAGAGAGAGAAATGACAAAAGAGAGAAAGAAAGAAAAGACAAGAGAGAGAGCGAGAGAGAAAGACAGAGACACAGACAGAGAAGACACAAAAACAAAAAAAAAGAGAGAAAGAAAGAAAAGACAAACGACAAAAGACAAGAGAGAGAGCGAGAGAGAAAGAGAAAGAATAACAAGATCAGCATCTGCAGTTTCGCTCCCCCCTTTGTGTTTGTCGACGTAGCGGGGAAACGGCGTGCTGTCCCCACTCCCGAGGATCGTCTGCCCGGACTGTGGGTTCCACTAATCACTTTCCCATTTGTGATCAGCCACGCGCGAAGATAAGTGGGCGCAATCATCCCTTAAATGCAATTAAGAAGTTGTATAAGCAGCGCAATGGTAGAGAAGAAGACGAATCAAATGGGGGGAGTGGGGGAGAGAGGGAGAGGGGAGGGGAGAAGGGAGGTGTCCATCTCTTGTTTCATTGCTTTTTTCTTTTCTTCTTCTCTCTTGGTCGTATTCTTCTCTTCTTCCTCCTCCACTTCTTCCATTCCCCTTAGTCCCATTCTCCTCCTCCTCCTCTTCCTCCCTTCCTCTTAGTCCTATCTTCCTCCCTTCCCCTTAGACCTCCCATCCTCCTCCTCTTCCTCCCTTTCCCCTTAGTCCTATCTTCCTCCTCCTCCTCTTCCTCCCTTCCCCTGTGTCTATCCCCTGTGGTCGCGCCCCAGCCCCTCCCCTCCCCCCTCCCCCTCCCCCCTCCCCCCTCACCTGGACCACGACGGACCGTCTTAAGTAACAATGCCTTTTAATTAAGTTCTATCGAGAGTAAGAGGGACCGAGGAGACTTCAAGCTTCTCGCCGCGTCACCGCTAAACCTCTTGAAAGGAAGTCGTCGAGTCTTTCTCTTTCTCTCTTTCATTCTTTATC
>NC_091560.1:2176688-2189188 GCF_042767895.1 Penaeus vannamei | reverse complement strand
ATTCCCCTCTCCTCGCCTTTCCTCTCTCCTCTTCTCGTTTCGTCTCGTATTTGTGTAGTTTCTCTCGCCTCTCCTCCCCGCCCCTCTGATCCCCTCTCCCCACTCATCCCATCTCCTCTCTCTCCTCTTCCATCTGCCCTCTGCTCCCCTCTCCTCTCTATCCTCTCCCCTCTGCCTTCTCTCCTCCTCTCATCCCCATCTCCCTCCCTTCGCTCCTCCCCTCTCCCCTCTCATCCCATCCCTCGCTCCCCTCTCCCCTTCGCTCCCTCTCTCCCCTTCGCTCTCCCTCTCCTCCCCTCTCCCTCCCTTCGCTCCCCTCCCCTCTCCCCTCTCATCCCATCTCCATTACACCTGCCCATATTCCATGTCTCGCTGTTTCTCAAATTATTTCCAAATTTATGAAAACTCTTTTGCGCCGCCGAGTGAAAAAGACTCTCCTTCTTTTTTTCCTTTTAAGAGAATGAAATGCAAGACCCTCCAGCCTGGAAAGACGAGGGCGAAAAAAATATACTTGTTCTCTTTGTCATCCTTTCTCGTTTTTTTTTTTTTTTTTTTTTTACGTTTCTCTCTCTCTCTCTCTCTCTCTCTCTCTCTCTCTCTCTCTCTCTCTCTCTCTCTCTCTCTCTCTCTCTCTCTCTCTCTCTCTCGCTTTCGATTCCCGCAATTCATTTTCTTTTGTTTTCGAGGCTTAGAGGCGAAAGTAATTAACGCCAATTCCGTAGTTGGTGTTAAATAGAGTTCGTTTTCAATCTCAGTATTTTAGCGATTGTTAATTCTGCACCGAAACAGAATTACGTTTTTATTTATTTATTTTCTTTCTTTCTTTTTTTTTTCTTTTTTTTTTCTGCACCGAAACAGAATTACTTTTTTTATTTTTTTATTTTCTTTTCTTTTTTTTTTTTTTTTGTTAATTCTATCACCGAAACAGAATTACTTTTTTTATTTATTTATTTTCTTTCTTCTCTATCTTTTTCTCTTTTTTTTTTTAATTCTCTCACCGAAACAGATTTACTTTTTATTTATTTATTTTCTTTCTTTTCTTTCTTTCTTCATTTTTTTTTGTTAATTCTTCACCGAAGGTAATTAACAGCCAATTACGTTTTTATGTTATTTATTTTCGTTTTCTTTCTTTCTATTTTTTTTTGTTAATTCTGCACCGAAACAGAATTTCTTTTTTATTTATTTATTTTCTTTTTCTTTTTTTTTTGTTAATTCTTCACCGAAACAGAATTACTTTTTTATTTATTTATTTATTTATTTTCTTTCTTTCTTTTTTTTTTTTTTTTTGTTAATTCTGCACCGAAACAGATTTACTTTTTTATTTATTTATTTTCTTTCTTTTTTTTTTTTTTTTTTTTGTTAATTCTGCACCGAAACAGAATTACTTTTTTTTATTTATTTTCTTTTTTTTTTTTTTTGTTAATTCTTCACCGAAACAGAATTACTTTTTTATTTATTTATTTTCTTTCTTTTTTTTTTTTTTTTTTGTTAATTCTTCACCGAAACAGATTTACTTTTTTATTTATTTATTTTCTTTCTTTTTTTTTTTTTTTTGTTAATTCTTCACCGAAACAGAATTACTTTTTATTTATTTATTTTCTTTCTTTTTTTTTCTTTTTTTTTTTTAATTCTTCACCGAAACAGATTTACTTTTTTATTTATTTATTTTCTTTCTTTTTCTTTCTTTCTTTTTTTTGTTAATTCTTCACCGAAACAGAATTACGTTTTTATTTATTTATTTTCTTTCTTTTTTTTTTTTTTTTTTTTTGTTAATTCTTCACCGAAACAGAATTACTTTTTTTTATTTATTTTTTTTCTTTCTTTCTTTTTTTTTTTTTTTTTTTTTAATTCTTCACCGAAACAGATTTACTTTTTTATTTATTTATTTTCTTTCTTTCTTTTTTTTTTGTTTGTTTTTGTTAATTCTTCACCGATACAGATTTACTTTTTTATTTATTTATTTATTTTCTTTCTTTCTTTTTTCTTTTTTTTTTTCTTTTTTTTTGTTTTTTGATAATACGAGGATTTTACTTGACTTTCATAATGGCAAAAGTTCTCGAAAACTTGGTGATTCTTACTCTTTTTTCTTTCTTTCTTTTTCTTTGTTTTGTTTAAGACTGAGACACAGAAGTTGCATTTGTTTGCGGGGATGAATTTTAAAAATTGGCAAAGATGCGTAAGTTGTTGGATTGTAAAGTTGTTGTTGTTTTTTTTTGTTGTTGTTCTTTGGTTTTCGATCATTAAGAAAAGAGGTTGATGGAGGGAAAGAGAAAGGGGGAGAAGAAGAATGAGAGAGAGACAGAGAGAAAGAAAGGGAGAGAGGGAGAGAGGGAGGGAAGGAGGGAAGGAGAGAGCGAGGGAGAGGGAGAGAGAGGGACAGAGAGAGAGAGAGAGAGAGAGAGAGAGAGGAAGAGAGAGAGAGAGGAAGAGAGAGAGAGAGGAAGAGAGGAAGAGAGAGAGAGAGAGAGAGGAGAAAAAGAATGATTAATAGCTATAGCGATGATGCGAAGGATAGAAAGAAGAGAAAAAAAGAACGAATAATAGTAATAAGCGATAATACATAACATAGACAAAGACAAAGGAAAAGATAAAACCAAAAACAAGGAAATATGAGGAAAGAAAGAGAGAACGAAAGAGGAAAAGGGAAGAGAGACAGAAAAGAAGAAAGACAGAAAGAGTGAATGGGAAGAAGAGAGACAGCAAAGAAACGAGAAAGAAAAAGCAAAATGGAAGAAGAGAGACAGCAAAGAAACGAGAGAGATCAAAACTGAATAAGAGACAAAAAAGAAAGAGAGAGAGAACTACAGACCCAACCCCAAAGAAGGTCTCATTTTCTCAAGGAACCTCCCAGGCGCTCGAGATGATTCCGAAGCAGATTCATCATGGCGGCGCCCGTCTCCTGGAAGGTTCTTGGACATATTTAAGACGCCGTTCGTTTTCCTCAAGAAACGCACTCAAGACGTTTCAGGGAGAAGGTGTAACAGCAACCGCGAAATGATGCGGGGAGAGGGAGAGAGGAGAGAGAGGGAGGGGGAGGTAGGGAGAGGGAGGGGGAGGGAGTGGGAGGGGGAGGGGGAGAGAGGGAGGGATGGGGAGAGGGAGAGGGAGGGGGAGAGGGAGAGGGAGAGGGAGGAGGAGAAAGGGGAAGAGGGAGAGAGGAGAGAGGGAGAGGGAGAGGGGGAGGGAGGGAGAGGGAGAGGGAGAGGGAGAGGGAGAGAGGGAGGGGGAGGGAGAGGGAGGGAGGGAGGGAGAGGGAGAGAGAGAGAAAGGAAAATGAGGGATTATTTGTTTGTTTGTTTGTTTGTTTGTTTTTGAGATGGTGTTTCTCCTTTCCTCTTCTACGGGATTTTTTTTTTTTATCTTCTTTTCTTTTTGTCTTTTCGATCTTTCTTCCCTTTGTCCTTCCTTACTTTTTTTCTCTCTTTTCCCTCTCTTTTTTTCGTTTGCTTTATTTTCCCTTTTGTCCTCTCGTTCGTAGTTTTTTCCTCTGCCCTCTCTCTCCCCTTTCCTCCTTTACCTCCTTCTTCCTCATTTCCCCTTGCCTTCTCCCCCCCCTTTTCCCCTCTTTCCCCTCTTCCTCCCACCTCTCCCCCTCCTCCCCTCTTCCTCCCCCCTCTTCCCCTCTTCCTCCCCCCCTTCCCCCCTCTCCCCCCTTGACCCCTCCGACGGGCGATGCTGTTATCTCCGGTGACCAGGTTGTGCAGCAAGGCGGTTCCACGTAAATATTGGTTCACGCGGATTACCGCGGCCCCCGGCTGTATTAATCGCCTATTGTTTGTTTTGGAGTGTACGGTGCATTTTTTTTTTGGGGGGGGAGGGGGGGAGGTGGAGATGGAGGGGGGGGAGTGGTGGTGGGAGGGAGGAAGGAGGAGGAGAGGGGTTTGGTTTGGGTGTAGATTGATTTTTTTGTTTGTTTGTCTTTCAGTGATTCTGTCTGCCTACCTATTTCTCTATATCTCCCTCCCTTCCTCCTTCCCTTTCTCTCCCTCTCTCCCTCCTTTCTCTCCCTCCCTTTTACCCACCCTCCCTCCCTCCTTACCCTCCTACCCTCCCTCCCTCTCCCTCCCTCCCTCCCTCCCTTCCCTCAATCTCCCCTCCCCTCCCTCTATCTCCCTCCCTTCCTCCATCTCCCTTCCCTCCCTCGCCGCTTTAGCCACACGACACCCCCCTTTTCAGGTTAATTAATTTACATTGTTTGACTGCGGACAGCAAGTTCAAAATCGGCCAATAAAATATCTTCCCACTTTGGAGATGCGCCGGAGGCTCTGGCGGTGTTGTTTGGTCAATTGCTTTCGTTGCTTTGGTTGGTGGTGGTGGTGGTGGTGGAGGTGGTGGTGGTGGTGGTGTTGGTGTTGTTGTTGTTGTTGTTGTTAATGGTGTTGGTGTTATTATTGTTGTTGGTATTGTTATTATTGTTATTTTAATTGTTATTGTTATTGTTATCATTATTGTTATTGTTATTTTTGTTATTATTGTTGTTGTTGTTCTTGTTGTTATTATCATTAGTAATAATAATAGTATTATTATTATTACCATTGTTATTATCATTATTGTTGTTGTCGTCATTTTCGGTGGTAATATTATTATGATTATGATTATTGTTATTATTTTTGTCTTTATTTATTGTTATTATTGGTCCATTATTATTATTAATTTTATCATCATCACCAGCACTCTAAACATTATTATACTATTATTATTGTTGTTGTATTATAATGTCTATAACCATATTACATTAATATGTACTTGTTTATTTTTGTTTTTAAGAGGATATACAGAATTTCACTCCATATACAGCATTTATGTATATTCTTGTATATCTTTTGTGAGCTACGTAATACATACACATTTTCGTATGTATATATGTATATGATTTGGCGCACGTGTTTGGACTTTAAATAAGGCAATCTTAAGTCTGCGCCATTATTATTCGCATTTTTAATCCAGATCTCTCGCTCTCCCCCCCCGCCCCCCCCCCAAAAAAAAAATACTGTTATCTATAAGTTTTGAGCAACTTTATCGCAAGTTTGCCATAATTTTACATGCAAATTAGGGGTCCGCCAAACTATTTAACTCGGGTCGGGTGGCAGCTCACTGTGGCGACAACTTCTGTGCATTCCCATTACGGGAGCGGGTGCGTGTGCGTGTGTGTACGTGTGTTGGGGGGGGGTTGTGTGTGTTGGGGGGAGGGGTTGTGTGTGTGTTTTGGGGATTGTGTGTGTGTTGGGGGTTGTGTGTGTGTGTTGGGGGGGGGGTTGTGTGTGTGTGTGTTGGGGTGTGTGTAGGGGTGTGTGTGTGCGTTGGGGGGGGTTGTGTGTGTGTGTTGGGGGGTTGTGTGTGTGTGTGTGTGTGTGTGTGTGTGTGTTGGGGGGTTGTGTGTGTGTGTGTTGGGGGTGCGTGTAGGAGTGTGTTGGGGGGGGTTGTGTGCGTGTAGGAGTGTGGGTGTGTGTTGGGGGGTTGTGTGTGTGTGTGTGTGTGTTTGTGTGTGTGTGTGTGTGTGTGCGTGTGTGCGATGGAGGGGGGGGCCGTGTCACCATAAATATGTAGTAGTTTGAGCGTCCATGTGCGTATGTGGTTGATTTTACATCCGAACCAGTGAGGGTAAGGAGGTGGAAGGGGAAGAGGGGAGACAAAAAGGGCAACAGAAGGGTAAGAGGGGAGACGGAAGGGGTGAAAAAGGGGAGGTGGAAGGGTCGCGGGGAGATAAGAGGAGAGAGGACGGAGTAACAGGAGGGGATAGAGGGGATATGGAAGAACAAGAGGTGGGGGGGGAGTGTGAGGGGAGATAGAGGGGCAAGAGGGGGGATAGAGGGGCAGAGGGGGGAAGAGGGGGAGATGAGATAGAGGAGTAAGAGGGGGGATATAGAGGGGCTAGTGGGGGGGAGATAGAGGGGCAAGAGGGGGGGGAGATAGAAGGGCGAGAGGGGGGAGAGATAGAGGGGTGAGAGGGGGGAGGAAAGAGGGGAGATGAAAGGGGATCATGATGTAGCTTCCGCACTTACGTTGTGTCAGCTTTAAACGGCGCTGAGGGTCCGCTAGCTACCGTGTCGTTCTACTGTTACTTTTTTTTTTACAGGTAATGTGCCTGTGTTGGCGAGAGAGGGAGAGACAGACAGACAGACAGACAGACAGACAGACAGACAGACAGACAGACAGACAGACAGACAGACAGACAGACAGAAAGAGAGACAGACAAAGAGAGAGAGAGAGAGTAGATAAGCATACAGCACACAGGCTGATAAACAAAATGATTGTAGCTGATCTGTCTCTCTCTCTTTATATATATATATATATATATATATATATATATATATATATATATATATATATATATATATATGTATGTATGTATGTATGTATGTATGTATTTATATATACATATATACATATATATATATATATATATATATATATATATATATATATATGTGTGTGTGTGTGTGTGTGTGTGTGTGTGTGTATGTATGTATTTATGTATGTGTGTGTGTGTGTATGTATGTGTGTATTTTATACATAAACATATAGGCCTACATAATACACATGATAATAGTATTGTTAATGGTAGTGATAATGATGAGAATACCAATAATAGTTTGAATAATGATAATGGTGAAAATAGCAATGATGATGATAACAATGATGATAACGATAATGAAGATGATAATGTTGATTATTATTATGATGATGATAATAATGATAATAATAAAAATAATACAAATGATATTGATAATAATTCATCCTAAGGATAGTAATAATGATAATGAAAATTATGATGATGATGATGATAATTCCGTAATAATGATGATGACAGTAATATCCATAATAAAGATAATAGTAATAATGATAAAATAAACTTTGTCAGACAGACACATCAGACTGACAAACACCGAGACTAAAAGAGTTTAAAAACTAAAAAAGTAATTCCTATAAAGTTGAACAGAAAAAATCAACCTTTTCCTCCCTTATCCTTATTTATATTTCCCCCCAAAAGACCCAACGAGGGGAAGGAGGGAGGGGGGGAGGAGGGGGAGGAAGGGGCCATAAATGGGGAAATTTTTTAACCCTTTTCTCTCTCTCTCTCTCCCTCTTTTTTTTTTTTTTTTTTTTTGGTCGTTCCGCTAACGATGGATTTGACAGATCAACCTTAAGGTAAATCACCCTTAAAATTCTCCCCCTCCTCGTCCCCTCCCCCTCTCTCCCTATCCCCCTCCCCCTCCCTTTATTTACGGGAGAAGGGAGTTGTCCTTTTTTTTTTTTTTTTTAGGGGGAAGAAGGGGGAAGGGGGGCGGTGGGGAAGAGATGGGGAGGAGGGGGGAGGAGGGGGCTGTCACCCTCTGCCTCGAATGAAAGGGTTGGACAGCGAAAGGCCCTTTACCTGGCGAACCGTGTCTTCGCTCGTGGCCCTAAATGTCGGTCACACTCCATAGATCGTTATCATTTGTGGCCGAGGAGGAGATAGAGAGGAGGAGGGAGGGGGGGGAGAAGGAGGAGGGGAGAGGGGAGGTGGGGGTGAGGGGGTGGAGGGGGCGGAGCCAAATTAGATTTTTATGTGATTTTTTTTTTTTTTTTTTTGGGGGGGGGAGGTAGGGTTGTTGTTTCTGTTCCTCTTGGTATTTTTTTTCCTTTTTGGTCTTGTTTTTGTTTGTCTTTTCTCTCTCTCTCTCTCTCTCTCTCTCTCTCTCTCTCTCTCTCCCTCTCCCTCTCCCTCTCCCTCTCCCTCTCTCTCTCTCTCTCTCACCTCTCACCTCTCACAGTCTTCAAGATCAGCGAAAGAGAGACAGACACAATCAAGAAAAGAAAAGAAAATTTTATGAACTCACGCGAGAAAATTGTCTTGTGTAGCGGATCGGAAGTTGCTTCATCCTCCTCCTCTGCTTTTTCTTCATTTTTCTTTCTTTATTTTTCTTTCTTTCTCTTTGTCTTCATGAATAAACAAGATCTTAAAGTCATTTATATATATATATATATATATATATATATATATATATATATATATATATATATATATATATATATATATATATATATATATATATATATATATATATATATATATATATATATATATATAGAGAGAGAGAGAGAGAGAGAGAGAGAGAGAGAGAGAGAGAGAGAGAAATCGAGAAATCGAGAAATCGAGAGAGAGAGAAAGAAAGTGAGAGAGAAAAAAAAGAACGAAAGAAAAAGAAAGAGAGAAAGAAAGACAGAAAAACAGAGAGAGAAAGAGAAAGATCGAGAGAGAGAATTCCAGGAGACCCCAGAAAGAGAGAGAAAGAGAGAAATAGAAAGATAGCGAGAGAGAATTCCCGGAGACCCACCACAGCAGCGGCCCGTCTCTCGCCAGATCGGATCCGACTGGTGTATGTATGTGTGTGTTTATACATATTTTATTGGCATTGTTATTCTCTCGACTGTGGGGGGGCGTGTGGGCGTGTGGGCGGCCGTCCGACTCGCTACTTTTCGATTCATTGAGACGAAAGAACTTTTTTTTATTTTTACTCGTTGTGTATTGAAATGGCTTTTATGTTGGTGGGTTGTTTTCTTTGTTGTTATTTGTTTTGTTTGTTTGTTGTTTGTTGTTGTTGTTGTTGTTGTAAGGGTTGTGTTTTATTGTGATGAGTGTTTGTGAGATCTTGAAAAGAGTAAGGGTAATATTTTTAAGGTATTTTAATTATGTTGCATCTTATATAATATTACGTAGAAAAATGGACATAGTAGAGATTCACGGCATTAGAAAAAAATGATTAGGAATAATTAGGAATAAGCAAGGAGAATGATAAGTCACATCACATACGAAGAAAAGAGAAAGAGTTTGATGTGGTACAGGGGCACATCTCACATCACAACGAAAGGTTTGGTAAAGGCCTGTCAAGTGTCACATCACATACTTCGCATCATGGGAAAGACCCTCAAGTGTCACATCACACACTTCACATCATGGGAAAGACCATCAAGTGTCACATCCCACACTTCACATCACTGTAAAGCCCCTTCGAGTGTCACATCCCACACTTCACATCACTGTAAAGCCCCATCAAGTGTCACATCACACCTCACATCATTGTAAAGTCCCCTCAAGTGTCACATGTCACACTTCACATCATTGGAAAGCCCCATCAAGTGTCAAAACCCACACTTCACATCAATGGAAAGCCCCGTCGAGTGTCATCCCACACTTCACATCACTGTAAAGCCCCTTCGAGTGTCACATCACACACTTCACATCACTGTAAAGCCCCTCAAGTGTCATCCCACACTTCACATCACTGTAAAGCCCCGTCAAGTGTCACATCCCACACTTCACATCACTGTAAAGCCCCGTCAAGTGTCACATCCCACACTTCACATCACTGTACACCCCGTCAAGTGTAACATCCAATATATCACATCCTCCTTAAAAGAAAAGGAGATAGACACCACTTATCTCGAGATGTGACCGCTTGATGTGCCCGTAATTATATTTACGAGCCAGGTTTGGTATCCACGAGGCCGGCGTGTCTTGCTATCTCGATTTGGAGATTAATGAATCATGCACGGCTATCTCTCCGCGTGTCAAGTGTCATGTGTCATGTGTCAGGCGTCAGTGTTGAGCGGGAGGTGTCAAGGTGTCACTTGAGGGCGAGTGCGCTTCGAGTTTCAGGGCAAGAGAGGCTTTGATAAAGGTGGGGGTGTAGGGAATGCGTAGAGAAGGAGAGGGAAAGAGGGGAATAATAATTGAGATAGATAAGAAAGGGTAATTGAAGAAGTAATATATATATTTTTTTATATTCTTGTTATATTTTTTTTCGTGGTTTCCATGTTCTTTCTCGTTGATTTCTCTCCTTTTCCCTTTTCTTTCGTTTTTTTTTTTTTTACAATCGGGAATTAACGAAAAAAAGAGGGGGGGAAAAGGAACAACTCGGATGATTAAAAACAAAAAGGAAAGACGTAATGTTTTTGCCAAATCAATTCCTTGATGTGATTCAGGAAAGTGCTTGCGAATCACGGCCGCTGGAGGAAAAAAAAATTAATTTATGATAAGACATGATCGGCGGAGAGGGACAGACAGGTATACATACGACTGTGGACGCACACGCATGTACACACGCACACTCATAACACACACACACTCACACACACACACTCACTCATTCATTCATTCATTCATTCATTCATTCATTCATTCATTCACTCACTCACTCACTCACTCACTCACTCACTCACTCACTCACTCACACACACACACACACACACACACACACACACACTCACTCACTCACTCACTCACTCACTCACTCACTCACTCACTCACTCACTCACTCACACACACACACACACACACACACACACACACACACACACACACACACACACACACACACACACACACACACACACACACACACTCCTTTAGATAGATAAATTGTTGAAACAAGAAAATAAGAACAAATATGCAAAAAAGGACAAACTAAGAAAAGAACAGAAGAAAGATAAGGAAAGAAAGAGAAAGAGAGAGAAAGAGAAAGCAAGAAAGAAAGAAAGAAAGAGAAAGAAAAAGCAAGAAAGAGAGAGAAAGAGAAAATCCGAAAGAGAGAGAAAGCAAGAACGAAAGAGAGAGAAAGAGAAAATCCGAAAGAAAGAGAATAGAAAGCACGAAAGAAAGAGAGAGAAAGAGAAAATCCGAAAGAAAGAGAAAGCAAGAACGAAAGAGAGAGAAAGAGAAAATCCGAAAGAAAGAGAATAGAAAGCACGAAAGAAAGAGAGAGAAAGAGAAAATCCGAAAGAAAGAGAAAGCAAGAACGAAAGAGAGAGAAAGAGAAAATCCGAAAGAAAGAGAATAGAAAGCACGAAAGAAAGAGAGAGAAAGAGAAAATCCGAAAGAAAGAGAAAGCAAGAACGAAAGAGAGAGAAAGAGAAAATCCGAAAGAAAGAGAAAGCACGAAAGAAAGAGAGAGAAAGAGAAAATCCGAAAGAGAGAGAAAGCACGAAAGAAAGAGAGAGAAAGAGAAAATCCGAAAGAAAGAGAAAGCAAGAAAGAAAGAAAGAGAAAGAAAGACAGAGAAAGCAAGAAAGAAAGAGAGAGAAAGAGAAAATCCGAAAGAGAGAGAGAGAAAGCAAGAACGAAAGAGAGAGAAAGAGAAAATCCGAAAGAAAGAGAATAGAAAGCACGAAAGAAAGAGAGAGAAAGAGAAAATCCGAAAGAAAGAGAAAGCAAGAAAGAAAGAAAGAGAAAGCAAGAAAGAGAGAAAGAGAAAGCAAGAAAGAAAGAGAGAGAAAGAGAAAATCCGAAAGAAAGAGAAAGCAAGAAAGAAAGAGAGAGAAAGAGAAAATCCGAAAGAAAGAGAAAGAGAAAGCAAGAAAGAAAGAGAGAGAAAGAGAAAATCCGAAAGAAAGAGAAAGCAAGAAAGAAAGAGAAGAGAGAGAAAGCAAGCAAGAAAAGAAAAGAAAAGCAAGAGAAAGAAAGAAAGAGAGAGAAAGCAAGAAAGAGAGAGAAAGAGAAAATCCGAAAGAAAGAGAAAGCAAGAAAGAAAAAGAGAGAAAGCAAGAAAGAGAGAGAGAGAAAAAGAATACGAAAGAGAGAGAAAGCAAGAAAGAAAGAGAAGAGAGAGAAAGCAAGAGAGAGAGAGAGAGAAAGAGAAAATCCGAAAGACCGCCGCTACCCGACCCGGGGACACAACAGAGGGATATTTCAGGCCTGAAACTCGCACGCACTTTTGCTGAAGTTTCTTGGGAGTCTTGACAAGCGATGATGGAGAAGGTGAGGGAGAGGGAGGGAGGGAGGGAGGGAGGGAGGAGGGGAAAGTATGGTTTGGGAGAGGGGGAGAAGAGGGAAGGATGGTGGGGGAGGGAGAGAGGGAGGGAAGGTTGGTGGGGGAGAGGGAGAGGGAAGGATGGATGGTGGGGGAGGGAGGGAGAGAGGGGAGGGAGGGATGGTTTGGGAGACGGAGGAGGAGAGAGGGGAGGATAGTGGGGGAGAGAGGGAGAGGGAGAGGATGGAGAAGGTGAGGGAGAGGGAGGGAGGGAGGGAGGGAGGGATGGTGGGGGAGGGAGGGAGGGATGGTTTGGGAGAGGGAGGGAGGGAGGGAGGGAGAGGGAGGGATGGTTTGGGAGAGGGAGGGAGGGAAGGATGGTGGGAGAGGGAGAGGAGGGAGGGAGGGATGGTGGGGGAGGGAGAGGAGGGAAGGATGGTGGGGGAGGGAGGGGAGGGAAGGATGGTGGGAGAGGGAGAGGAGGGAGGGAGGGATGGTGGGGGAGGGAGAGGAGGGAAGGATGGTGGGGGAGGGAGAGGGGGAGGGAAAGGAGGGAGGAGGAAAGGGGAAAGGGAGGGAGGGAGGGAGGGAAGGTTGGTGGGGAGAGGGAAGGTTGGTGGGGGAGGGAGGGAAGAATGGTGGGGGAGGGAGAGAGGGAAGGATGGTGGAGGAGGGAGAGAGGGAAGGATGGTGGAGGAGGGAGAGAGGGAAGGATGGTGGAGGAGGGAGAAGGGGAAAGGATGGGTGGTGGAGTAGGGATGCTTTGGGAGA
>NC_091560.1:2166688-2169188 GCF_042767895.1 Penaeus vannamei | reverse complement strand
GAGGGGATGGGGAGGGGAGTAGGGAGGGGAGGGGAAGGAAGGGGAGGTAGGGGATGGGGAAGGGGAGGAAGGGGATGGGATGGGGAGAGGAGGGAGGGATGGGATGGG
The DNA here is from genome assembly GCF_042767895.1 of Penaeus vannamei. Taxonomy (NCBI): domain Eukaryota; kingdom Metazoa; phylum Arthropoda; class Malacostraca; order Decapoda; family Penaeidae; genus Penaeus; species Penaeus vannamei. The sequence goes on along the minus strand of NC_091560.1, from coordinate 2,169,080 downwards.
GGAAGTAGGAAGGGGTGGGGATGGGGGAAGGGAAGAGGAGGGGAGGGAGGGGATTGGGGAAGTAGAGGGGAGAAGGAATAAAAAGCGAAATGGTATGGAAGAAGATAGTGGGAGGGGGATGGGGAGAAAGGAGGGAAGGGAAGAAAGAAGGGGAGAGGTGGGGATAGGGAGGGAAGGGAAAGAGGGAAGAATGAAGCTGGGAGAGAAAGCGAAATGGTATGGAAGAAGATAATAAAAATGGGGAGAGAGAGAGAGAGAGAAAGGAGGGAAGGGAAGAAAGAAAGAAAGTGGAAAGAAAGAAAGAAAGAAAGAAAGAAAGAAAGAAAGATAAGGAAAGAAAGAAGAAAGAAGGAGAGAGAGAGAGAGAGAGAAAGATGGAGAAGAATGAGAAGAGAGAAAGAAAGAAAGAGAGAGAGAGAGAGAGAGAGAGAGAGAGAGAGAGAGAGAGAGAGAGAGAGAGAAAGATAAAGAAAAAAGAGAGAAAGAGAGAGAGAGAGATAGAGAGAGAGAGAGAAACAAAGAAAGAAAGAGAGAGAATGAGGCGGTTGTATCGGAAATACGAGAAGGGAATTGTATTTCTCCGATAAATAGATGGAAATTATGTGCGAAGTACTAAGGAGACGGGACTTTATTCTCCCTGTCTATCCTCTATCTATTTATCTATCCATTCTTAAAAGTCGTGGCTGTTTCTCTCATTTTATCATTATGTATTCATGTGGTGTCTTCCTCGCTCACCTTTCTTCTCCCTTTCTCTTTCTCTCCTCTTTATGTTTTTTTCATCTTCTGCTTTCCTTCTCTCCCTCTCCTTCCCTGCCTTCCTCAATCCTTCCTTCCCTCCACCTCCCTCCTTCCTTCCCTTTAACCTTCCTCTCCCTCCCTCCCTCCTCTCTTCCTTTCCTCTCTCGTTCTCTCCTCTCCTTCCCACTCCTTTTTATCCCCATCCTTCCGTCCTGCCATCTCCTCCTCCTTCTTCTTCCTTCCCTTCTCTCCTCTCATCTCTCCTTCCTTCCCTCCCTTTCCTCTCTCTTTTTCTTCCTCCTCCCTCCTCCTCCTGTCCTTTCCTCTCTTTCTCCCCCTCCATCCCCCTTTACTATCTTCCTTCCCTCCCTCCCTCTCTCCTCTCTCCTCTCCTCCTTCCTTCCCCCTTACTATCCTCCTCCCTCTCCTCTTCCTTCCTCCCCCTCCTTCCCTCCCTCTCTTTTTCTCCTCCTCCTCTCCCTCCCTACCTTTCCTCTCTCCTCCTCTCCCTCCCTCCCTCTCCCTCCCTCTCTCTCCTCCTCTTCTCTGCCCCCCCCCCCCCGTGTTTTTATTTCCCCTTCCGCTGCGACAAAGAAACAGGTAAACAAAAGATCTTCCGAGAATTCGCCTTTCTCTTGCCTCGCCCGCCCAATCGAAGGGCAAGTGGAGCCGAAATAGCTGCATGCGTTTGTTTTCCTCGTGAACTACAAAGAAGGAGGAGGAGAAAGAGGGAGAAGGAGGAGAGAGAGGAGGGAGAAGGAGAAGGAGGAGGTGGAGGTGGAGGTGGAGGTGGAGGTGGAGGAGGACAGGGGGAAGGAGAAGGAGTAGAAGAATGTGGAGCCGAAATAGCTGCATGCGTTTGTTTTCCTCGTGAACTACAAAGGAGAAGGAGAGGGAGAAGAAGAAGGAGAGGGAGAGAGGGAGAGAAAGGAGGAGAGGGACAGGGAGAAGGAGGAGGAGGAGGAGGAGGAGGAGAGAGGAGGGAAGGAGAGAGGAGGAGAAGGAGGGAGAGGGAGGAGGAGGAGGAGAAGGACAGGAGAAGGAGAAGAAGAAAGTGGAGCCGAAATAGCTGCATGCGTTTGTTTTCCTCGTGAACTACAAAGAAGGGGGAGGAGAAAGAGGGAGAAGGAGAGGGAGAGAGGGAGAGAGGAGGAGGAGGAGGAAGAGGGAGGAGAAGGAGGGAGAGGGAGGAGAGGAGGAGGACAGGGGGAAGGAGAAGGAGTAGAAGAAAGTGGAGCCGAAATAGCTGCATGCGTTTGTTTTCCTCGTGAACTACAAAGGAGAAGGAGAGGGAGAAGAAGAAGGAGAGGGAGAGAGGGAGAGAAAGGAGGAGAGGGAGAGGGAGAAGGAGGAGGAGGAGGAGGGAGGAGGAGAGAGGAGGAAGGAGAGAGGAGGAGAAGGAGGGAGAGGGAGGAGGAGGAGGAGAAGGACAGGGAGAAGGAGAAGAAGAAAGTGGAGCCGAAATAGCTGCATGCGTTTGTTTTCCTCGTGAACTACAAAGAAGGGGGAGGAGAAAGAGGGAGAAGGAGAGGGAGAGAGAGGAGGAGGAGGAGGAAGAGGAGGAGAAGGAGGGAGAGGGAGGAGGAGGAGGAGAAGGACAGGGAGAAGGAGAAGAAGAAAGTGGAGCCGAAATAGCTGCATGTTTGTTTTCCCT
>NC_091560.1:2156688-2159188 GCF_042767895.1 Penaeus vannamei | reverse complement strand
CTTCCTTTGTTTTCTTCTTGTACTCCATTTTTCTTATCTTCTCTTTTTTTCTTTTTCTCCACCTCCTCTTCCTCCTTATTTCTTCTTCTCCTCCGTCCTCCCTCCTCCCGCTTCCTTTCTTTCCATCCTTCCTCCTCCCCCTTCATCCTCCCCCTCCACGTTTCCCTCCGTCCTTCTCTCCCCCTCCCCTCCGTTCTTCCCCTCCCTCACCCCCTCCGTCCTTCCCCTCCCTCCCCCCTCCGTCCTTCCATCCCTTCCCCCTCCCTCCCCTTTCATCCTCCCCCTTCCGTCCTCCCTCCTCTCTCTCTCCCCTTCACCCTTCGCCCTCCCTCCTCCCTCCGTCCTTCCCCTCCCTCACGCCTCCGTTCTTCCTCTTCCCCTTCCCTCTGCCCCTTTCCATCCTCCCTCCACCCTTCCTCCTCCCTCACCCCCCTCCGTCCTCTCTCTCCCTCCTTCCCCCTCACCCCCTCCGTCCATCCTCTTCCCTCCCTCTCTCCTCCCCCTCCATCCTTCCTGCGTTACAGGGCATCCCGCCACACGCCCTTCAAGATCGCGAAACCCAACACCTCGTCCGTTCCCTTTGCATCCTTTCCTCCTCCTCCTCCCTCCTCCTCCTCCTCCTCCTACCCTACCCCTCCTCCTTTATATTGTTCCTCCTCCCCTCCTCTCCCGCTGCCGCCGCCTCCTCCCTGTTTCTTCTTCCTTTCTTCTTTTTATTCCTTCTCCTCCTCCTTCTTCCTTCCTCCTCCCCCTCTTTTTATCTTCCTACTACCTCCTCCTCCTTTTCCTCATCCTCCTCCTTCCCCCCATCCTCTTCCTACCCCTCCTTCACATCCCCCTCCTCCTCCCTTCTTCTTTCCCCATCCTTTTCCTTCCCTCCCTCCTCCACCCCTCCTCCTCCTTCCCCCATCCTCTTCCTACCCCCTCCTTCCCCCTCCTCCTCCTCCTTCCCCCATCCCCCTCCATCCTCCTCCTCCTCCTTCCTCCTCCCCCCCTCCTCCTCCCTTTTTGCCCTTCCTCCACGGTCACTCTTTTATACGGCATCATCCTTCCTTATCAGCAGTGTTATCTAATCGTTCGGCAGGATGCGGGGCCGTCTTGGAGGCATCTCGGCGGGATATGTTTTCGGCTGGAGGTCCCTCGCTGTCTGTCTGTCTGTCTGTCTGTCTTTCGTTCTCTCTGTTTTTCTGTCTTTCTGTTTGTCTGTCTTTCGTTCTCTCTGTTTTTCTGTCTTTCTTTCTGTCTGTCTGTCTATCTCTTTGTCTCTCTGTCTCTGTCTCTCTTTGTCTCTCTCTCTCTCTCTCTCTCTCTCTCTCTCTCTCTCTCTCTCTCTCTCTCTCTCTCTCTCTCTCTCTCTCTCTCTCTCTCTTTCTATTTTCCTCTTGCTTCCTTCCTTTCTCTCTCTACCTTTCCTCCTCACTCCCTCTCCTTTTCCTCTCTCATTCCATCTTCTTTCTATCTCTTTCTTAAAACAAGAAGAGAAATCAATAGTCAGAGAGACGTAGAGATTAATATAAACAGAAAATGAAACATACAGACAAAACAGACAGACAGACTAACAGGAAGAATACCGAGGCTTGTTCATCCGCGTGTGTATCCCCGCGTGTACGTATGCACCAGAGTCAACATTCTGTATGCAGGCGTGTGTACACATTTCCTCAGCATCTCCTGAGGATTCCCTATTGCTGCGCCCCTCCCCCACCCCCACCCCCTCTCCCCCGCCCCCACCCCTCCACCCCCACCCCCTCCTCGCCACAATCAGAACTGGTTTAAAATTAATTTACTTCATGATGACTTTTTTCTCAACATCGGTGGGTGTTTGGTGTAGATACGTGAGAGTACATACTGTATATGCAGACACTCGTACACGCTAATCGTTATATTAATATTTATCTCTATATCTATATGTATTTATTTTTGTATGTATATATCTATTTATCTATTTATATTTATCCGTCTATGTATATATATACTTATCTATATATACCTATCTATGTATATATCTATTTATCTATATATATTTATCTATGTATATATCTGTTTATCTATCTATATTTATGCATACATGTATATATATATTGTTTTATTTAGGTCTGTTTTTTTGTCTTGATTTTATCCATTATTATTATGGCCGAAGGATGACGATAATGATAATAACAATAAAATAAGTAATAGTAATCACAGTATTTTTATTTTGAGTTCATTCATTTCCAATTTTTAAAATCGTTTTTCTCTTGTTTTCTAATTTCGATTGATTCATGTTACTTTTTTTGTCATGTCGGTGTTATTAATTTCCTTTTATCTACATTTTAGCTTTCTACTGCCGTCTCGTTTTAATCTGATTCTATTTCAATTATTATGATCAACTATCGTTATCATTATCTTTATCATTATTCTATTTTTATCATTATCCTATTTTTAGTTTCAAGTTGTTTCTTATATATAATCATCATTTCTTCCCCTTCTCTTCTCTTCTCTTTCCCTTCTTCCCTCCTTCGTC
>NC_091560.1:2141688-2151688 GCF_042767895.1 Penaeus vannamei | reverse complement strand
CCTCCCCTCTCCTCTCTTTCTCTTCTTCCCCTCCCTCTCTTCCTTCTTCCTTCCCTCTCTTTCCTTCTTCCCTTCACCCCTCCCTCTCTTCTTCCTTCCCCTCTTTTCCTTCCCCCTTCCCCTCTCTTCCTTCTTCCTTCCCCTCTTTCCCCTCTCATCCTTTCCTCCTCTGATCTCTGCTTCGAGCCTTTCTTCTCCTCCCTCCCTCTCCTCTGATCTCTGCTTCGAGCCCTTCTCCCCTCCCCTCTCTTCCCTCCCTCTCTTCCCTCCCTCTCTCTCTTCCTCTCCCCTGTCGCCCGTAAATACAAATCATCGTTCCCTCAAAATAGCCCAGCCCTTCCCTTACAAATTCCCCTCTTTTTTTACCCTCCTTTTACTCAAACTCTTTTTCGTTTTCCCCGTCCGGCTTTTTCGCTCTCCTGTCTGTCATTTTCTGTTTTTTTTTTTTTTTTTTTTTTTTTTTTGGGGGGGGGGGTTGTTTTGTGTTTCTGTCTTCGTTATTTCTTAATATTCTTTTTTTTTCTGTATGTCTTACGTCTCTTCTTGTGTGTCATTTTCTGTCATTTTTTTGTATTGGCTTTGTTTTGTGTTTCTATCTTCGTTATTTCTTGATTCTCTTGTTTTTTCCTTATCTCTCTCTCTCCTCTATTCTCGTCTCGTCTCTTTTCTTTTCTAGTTCCATTTCCTCTCCTTTCCTTGTGTTTCTGTTGCTCTTTCTTATTTTTCGCGGTCTCTTTATCTCTACCTATCTATCTGTCTATCCTTATATATCTATTCTTATCTCTCTCCCTCCCTCCCTCCTTCTTTTTGTTTTCCTCATTTCTGTCTCTTTCTCTGTCACTCTATATATCTATATATCCTTATCAATCTCCCTCTCCCTTCTTTCTCTTTTCTCCTGCTCCCTGTCTATCTATCTCTATCTCTCCCCATTTTTTCACCTGCTCTCTATCTATCTATCTATCTCTACCTATTTTTCTCCTGCTCTCTATCTATCTATCTATCTCTTCCCATTTTTCTCCTCCTCTCTATGTTTCTATCTGTATCTCTCCCTATTTTTTCTCCTGCTCTCTATCAATCTCTCCCCATTTTTTCTCTTGCTCTATCTCTCTCTCCCCATTTTTTCTCTTGCTCTCTGTGTATCTCTCTCTCTCCATTCTTTCTTCTTCGTTCGACCCCGGGCACGTTCTCTTTTTCTTTTTATTTATTTATTTTTTATTCGCTTTGTTTTGCTTTTCTTTCTGGGATTTTCTTTTTTTTCTTGTGTCCTATCCTCGCTTTTTCCCCTCTTTTGTTTATTATTCATCCTCTACTCTTCTCTCTTCTTTTCTCTCTCATCTCTCTCTTTCCCTTCCCTGAGGGATAGGGAAGGGGAGAAGGAGAAAGAAGGGTGAAGGGAGAGAAACAGGAGGGAAGAGGGGAGGGAGAGATAGGGAGAGTAGGAGAGAGAAGGGCATGGGGAGAAGCAAGAGAGGAAGAGGAGAAAAGTGAGTAAAAGAGAGAAATAGGTTAAGAAGGAGAGAGTTAGAGAAAAAAAAGACAGAGAGAAATTAATCCAAGAATATATATATATATATATATATATATATATATATATATATATATATATATATATATATATATATATATATATATATATATATATATATATATATATATGAAAAGGGGGAAGTAAATAATGGAGAAAAGACGAGAAGAAAATAAAAGAGTTGGCGAATGAATAAAGAAATGAGAAAAACACAAAAAGATAGAACGAAAATAGGAATGATAAAATAGAATTAAAGAATGTAAAATAAGACGTGAACAAGGGGACGTAGAAAGAAGGGGAAAACTGTTAAAACTGGAATGAAGAGTGTGAAAAGAGAAGGAACGAAGAGAGAAGAAGAAAAAGAAAAAAAGAAGATGGTAGAGGAGGAGGAGGAGGAGGAGGCGAAGGAAAAGAAGAAACAGGAGGAATAGGAGTATAAGAAGAAAAGAGACAGGAACTAACCCAAGAACAACGAAAGAAAGGAGAAGAAGAAAAAGAAAGAGGAGGAATAGAGAAAAGAACTAACCTAAGAACAACGAAAGAAAGGAGAAGAAGAAAAAAAGAGGAGGAATAGAGAAAGGAACTAACCTAAGAACAACGAAAGAAAGGAGAAGAAGAAAAAGAAAGAGGAGGTATAGAGAAAAGAACTAACCTAAGAGCGACGAAAGAAAGAAAGAATAATAATAAGAAGACGACGAAAAAGAAAGCGTAAAAAGGGAAAGAAGGAATAAGAGCGAGAAGGAGAGAGAGTCGCCAGAGTCCCTCGCCCCGCCTCTCGCCGGCCCGTCCCCGTGGGCGTGGGTGCCGAGGGGGGGCGGGGGGGGGGGGGGGGCGCAAATCCCCTGACTTGCTTTTATCGCTAAAGCCGAGAAGTTCACAACACGGGAGGGGGCTGTTGGTTGTAAAATGTTTTCAGAGGAGGACAGGGGGGCGAGGAGGAGGTGGTGGGGGAGGAGGAGGAGGTTGGGGTGGTGGTGGTGGAGGGGGAGGAGGAGGAGGAGGTGGAGGTGGAGGAGGAGGGAGGGGAGGTGGTGGTGATGGTGGAAGGGGAGGAGGAGGTGCTGGTGGTGGAGGTGGAGGGAGGAGGGGGAGGGAGGTGGTGATGGTGGGTGGAAGGGGAGGAGGAAGTGGTGGTGGTGGTGGAAGGGGAGGGAGGAGGAGGTGGTGGTGGAAGGGAGGTGGCGGTGGTGATGAGAGAAGGAGGAGGGGATGGGAGGAAGAAAGGGAGGAGGAGGTTGAGGAAGGGGAGGTGGAGGAGGAGGTGACGGTGGTGATGGGAGAAGGAGGAGGAGGAAGAAGAAAAGCAAGTGATGGAAAGGTAAGAAAAAGGGGAGGTGGAGTTGGTGGAATCGGTTCGGGAGATGAAAAGGAAGAAAAGGAGATGTAAGAAAAAAAAACGAAAGTGAAGAAAGAAAAGCACTTGAGAAGAAGAAGAAGAAAAAGAAGGAAAAAAACAAAAACAAAAACAGGAAGACTGAAATAATAAAAAGGAGAAAACAGGAAGACAAGGAATAAGAGAAATAACCCCCTCCAGGGTGACATGGAGGGGGGAGTAGGGGGTAGTTGGGGGGGGGAGGGGAGTGGTAAGGCCTTCTTCCCAGTTATGAAGAACAAAGCCCATGAATGCTTTTGTACGACTTCTGTTATTGTTCTTCATCAAGGATAACACAAAAAATTACAAAAGTTCTGTTGTGGTAAGAGAAGCATGTGATTTTTTTTTTCTTAAATAAATGTTTGTTTGTTTACTTGTCTGTCTGTTGGATTACTTGTCTGTCTGTCTGTTAGTCTGTTTGTTTACTTTTCTGTTAATCTGTTCGTTTACTTTTCTGTTAATCTGTTTGTTTACTTTTCTGTCTGTCTGTTGGACTACTTGTCTGTCTGTCTGTCAGTCTGTTTGTTTTCTTGTTTGTCTGTATGCACGTCCTTGTCTGTATCTCTGTCTGCTTGTCTTTGTCTGTCTATCTTTCTCCCTGTCTGTCTACCATTCTATCTGTCTTTCTGTCTGTCTGTCTTTCTGTTTGTCTGTCTGTCTGTTCGTCTAAGTTTATGTTCTTGATAACTTTTTCGGCTTATGTTGTATTTCTAATCCGGTATTATTGTCTTATTACTCTTCTTTCCCTCTTTCTCTTCTCTTCTTACCTCGGAGTTTTTCCTTTTTCTCAATTGGAGTCTCACTTCGGCCTTCAAAGTTTTCTTGTTTTCCTCCTTGCAGTAAAGTTTCCTTTCCTCCTTAAGAAAAAGGGGAAGAAAAGGCTTTACTAACCTTCATTTTATTTTTTTTTTTCTCTTCTTCAGTCCACTCTTTCTCTCTCTGTGTTTTTCTCCGTCTTTCTTTCTCTTTCTTTCTCTTTCTGTTCTCTCTCTCTGTTTCTCTTTCTCTCTCTCTTTCTCTCTTTCTCTCTCTCTCTCTCTTTATTTCTCTTTCTCTCTCTCTCTCTCTCTCTCTCTCTCTATCTCTCTCTCTCTCTCTCTGTTTCTCTTTCTCTCTCTCTCGCTCTCTTTCTCTCTCTCTCTCTCTCTCACTCCTTCATTCGATTTTCTCCCTCCGTCTCTCCCTTAATACATCTCTTTCTTTATTTCTCCCTCATTTTTTTCCCTTTCCCCGTCTCTCACCATCATTTCCACAAAGCTTCCTTCCTCCTCTCCCTCATTTTTTCCTCTCTCTCCTTAAAAGTTTGGCTTCACCACTTAGACTGGCCCTCCCTCCCTCCCCCCCTGGCTCCCTCCCTCTCTTTCCTCCCTCAATCAATCAAAATGTCCCCCACCCTTCCACCCTCCCTCAATCAAAGGTACTCTCCCTCCTCCTCCCTTCCTCACTCCCTCCATCCCTCCCTCCCTCCCTCCCCTCCCTCCCTCCCTCTCCCTCCTCTCCCTCCATCCTCCACCCTCCTCCCTCCCCTCCCTTTCGACCTCGCGCCCTGCTATCTCCTGACCCAGTCTGCCACTACACCGCTACCATCGACATCATCATCAACACCACCACCTCACCACCACTCCCCCACCCCTACCACTACTTCCACCACCACTCCCCCACACACCTCACCCCCCCACCACACCTCACCCCTACCACTACCCCACCTTACCACCACCATCCTCATCACCCCACCACCACCCCACAACCTCACCCCACCCCTACCACCACCACCTCACCCCCCTACCACTACCCCCACCCCCCACTCCCCTACCACTTCCCCCCACACCCCCCACCACCTCACCCCACTCCCCTACCCCCACCACCTCACACCTCTTCCCCCTACCCCCCCACTTCCCCCTCACCCCCCCTACCACCTCCCCACCCCCTCCACCCCCACACCCCCACACCGCTACACCCCGATGCCTCCAGGCGAGTAAAAGAGCCTTTTTTTCTTCTTTCTTTCTTTCTTTTTTCTTTTTTTTGCGCTCGTATATTTTCCTTCGCGTCTCCGTCATGGCGCGTCGGCATTTGCATACAGCCAACGCCGCGCGCTGTCTCGTTACCGGGGTGGGGTGGGGGTTGGAGGGGGGAATGGGGTGGGGGTTGGAGGGGGGAATGGGGGGTGGGGTTGGTGGAAGGATGAATGGGGGTTGGAAGGGTGGAAGAAGGGGTGGGGTGGGTGGAAGGGTGGAAGAAGGAGTGGGGTGGGTGGAGGATGGGGGGTTGGAAGGGTGAGTGGGGGTTGGAAGGAAGAATGGGGTGGAAGGGTGGAGGGGGATGGAGTGGAAGGGTGGAAGGGGGTTGGAAGGGTGGAAGAGGGGTTGGAGGGTGAGGGGGGAATGGGGGGTTGGGAGGGTGGAAGAGGAGGGTTGGAAGGGTGAATAGGGGGGTGGTGGGTAGAGGGGAAGGGAGGGTGAATGGGGTGGAAGGGTGGAAGAGGGAGTTGGAAGGGTGAATAAGGGTTGAAAGGTGAATGGTGAGTGGAAGGGGGAAGGATGAGGAGTAAGGGTGAAGGGGGTGAATAGGGTAAAGGGGGATGGAAGGAGGAAGTGGAAAGGTGAAAAAGGTAGACGCGAATCTCGAAGGGTGAGGAAGACGGAGGGAAAAAGGGGGGAGGTGAGAGGAATCGAAAGGTGAGTTCAGGGAGAGGACGGGTGAGGGAGGGATAGGAGGGGGATAGGTCGAAAGGGTGAGGCGGGAGGGGGGAGGAGGGAGGGGGGGGGGCATAGGGTGAAGGAACCCCAGAGGCGAACGTGCATGTCTGCGTGTATGTATGTAGGCATGTACCTATGTGTGTACTTACGTATGTAAACATGTATGTATGTATGTAAGCATGTATCAATTTATGTTATGTAAACATGCATGTATGTATGTAAGAATGTATGTATGTATGTATGTAAGCATGTATGTATTTATGTTATGTAAACATGCATGTATGTATGTAAGAATGTATGTATTTATGTATGTATGTATGTATGTAAGCATGTATGTATTTATGTATGTATGCATAATTGATAACATTAACGAAAATAAAGCTATTCAAACAAAGTAAACACTCAGATGGAAAAGCGGACACGAAAAGATATAGAAGAAAAAGAAAAGAAAAGAAGGAAAAAAAAAGAAAATGAAATAAATGAAATGTAGATCAAATAGCAACGTTTAGACGGAAAAAAAAACTGAGTCAACAAGGAGACTTTCTTGCACTTTGGGTCCTCTGTAGCCTCATGCAAGTTGCAACATGCAGCCTTATCCTCTGCAACTACCCCCCTCCCTTCCCCTCCCCCTCCCTCTCTCGATCTTCCCCCTTCCCTACCCCCTCACCCTTCCCTCCCGCCACCTCCATCTCTCGATCTTCCCCCTTCCCTACCCCCTCACCTTCCCTCCTTCCACCTCCATCTCTCGATCTTCCCCCTCCCTTTCCCTTCCCTACCTTCCCCTTTCCTCCTCTTCTCCCCCCCCTGCCCCCTCCCTCTCTCGTTCTTCCCCCTCTTCCCCTTCCCCCTTCCCTTCCCCTTCCCTTACCTTCCCCCTTCCTCCTCCCCCTCTTCCCCTTCCCTCCCCCTACCTTCCCCTTTCCCTCCCCTACCTTCCCCCTTCCTCCCTCCCTCCCTCTCCGCCCCCTCCCCTCTCTCGTTCTTCCCCTACCTTCTCCCTTCCCTCCCCTACCTTCCCCCTTCCCCTCCCCTTCCCTCCCCTACCTTCCCCTTCCTCCCTCTCTCGTTCTTCCCCTCTCCCTTCCCTCCTTCCCTCCTCTCCCCCTTCCCTCCCTCTCTCGTTCTTTGCCGGATTTTGTGCTTTTATTCCATTTCATGTTTTTACAGCTGTGAAAAATTCTGCCTCGGTAAGCGTGTTTAAATGATTAAACATGTATATATATATAAATTTTTCGGTAAAAAAAAAAATGCTTTTTTTCTCTTCTCTTTTCCCTTTTGCATTTCCTCTTTCTACTTATTTTTTTGTTTTTTTTTAAGTTGATTTTTCTTTTTTCTTTTCTTTTTTCTTTTATGTTTTTCCTTTCTCTTTATTTTCTTTTATGTTTTTCCTTTCTCTTTATTTTCTTCTCTGAGTCCTTTACGTTTCCTTCTACTTTCTTTTTTTATTTTCTTCTTTTGCTAATTACCTCCTCTTCCTCCTCCTTTTCATCTTTTTTATTAACTAATTCCTCATTCGATTTTGTTTACCTCTTCTCATTTTCTATTTTTATCCCTCCCTCTTTTCCCTATTTTTCTCTCTTCCTTTCTTTTTTTTCATTTTTTATTAATTCCTAATTCGATGTTTTTTTTATCCCTTTCCTCGTTTTCCCTTTTTTCTGTCTTTCTTCCTTTCTTTTTTCATTTTTTACTAATTCCTCATTCGGTGTTCTGGTTCTGGAACAATATCACTTCCTTCTTTTTTTCATTTTTTACTAATTCCTCATTTTACCCCTCCCTCTTTTCCCTTATTTCTTCCTCTTTTTTTTCATTTTTTTACTAATTCCTCTTTTTCCTTATTTTATCCCTCCCTCCTTTACCTTTTTTCTTCCTTCCTTTTTGTCATTTTTTACTAATTTCTCATTCGGTGTTCTGGTTCTGGAACAATATCACTTCCTTCTTTTTTTCATTTTTTACCAATTCCTCAATTTCCTCATTTTTATCCCTCCCTCTTTTACCCTCTTTCTTCCTCTCTTTTTTCATTTTTTTACTAATTCCTCATTTTCCTCAATTTGTACCCCTCCCTCTTTTACCCTTTTTTCTTCCTCTCTGTTTTCATTTCTTTTTACAAATTCCTCATTTTACCCCTCCCTCTTTTACCTTTTTTCTTCCTCTCTGTTTTCATTTTTTTCTACTAATTCCTCATTCGGTGTTCCGGTTACGTCATTTCCCTCGAAGATCTTTCAACGCCCCCCCCCCCCCTCTGGGGAACGGAGTGACGGGCGCCCTTCCCCTCGGAGAGAAATGAGTCGGTTTACCTGTTGATTTGGCTCGGCGGGGAGGCTCTCTTTTCCCCTCTCTCTCGTTTTCTCCGTTTTTTTCTCGTTTTTCCTTGTTTTTTCGTGTTTTTGGGGGGTTGGGTTGTTTGGGGAGTTGTTTTTTTTTTTTTTTTCTCACGGTCTTTCTCTCTTTCTCTTTTCTTTTTCTCTCTCTCTTTCTCTTTCTCTTGCTCTTGCTCTTGCTCTTGCTCTTGCTCTTTCTCTTGCTCTTGCTCTTTCTTTTGCTCTCTCTCTCTCATTCTCTCATTTCTCTCTCTCTCTCTCTCTCTCTCTCTCTCTCTCTCTCTCTCTCTCTCTCTCTCTCTCTCTCTCTCTCTCTCTCTAATTCCTCATTCGGTGTTCCGGTTACGTCATTTCCTCGAAGTCTCTCTCCCTCCCTCTCCTCCTTCCCTTCCCTCCTCCCCCTTCCTTCCCCATGGTATATTGTCCCGGCGGGGAGGCTCTCCTCCCATTCCTCTCTTTTCTCCATTTTTCCTATCTCCCTCGTGTTTTGGGGGTTGGGTTGTTTGGTCCTGTTTTTTTCCCCTCTCCTTCCCTTCCCTCCTCCCTACCCTCTTCCCTATTGTACCCCTATCCCCTCTTTCTCTTCCCCCTCCCCCTCCCTCTTCCCTATAGTACCCTTTCCCCCTCTCCTTCTCCTCTCCCTCTACTTCCCTTCCCTCCTCCCTCCCTACCTCTTCCCCATGGTACCCTATCCCCCTCTCCTGCCCTTCCCTCCACCCCTCTCCCTCTTCCCTACCCTCTCCTTCCATTCTTCCCCCTCCCCACCCACCCACCCACCCACCCTCTCGCGTTACTCCCCCTCCCCCCCCCCACCCACCCACCCGCTCGCGTTATTCCCCCCCCGTAAATAAGAGAAACGTGAAAATGTTGACGCTCTGCCAGTGCGGTGCTCTGTGCTCCATGTCAATCCATCCCCTTAAGAATGGAGTTATTTCTGAGACCTTCCCCTTCCCCCCTCCCCCCTCCCTCCCCTCTCCCCCTCTCCCCTCTCTCTCATTCGCTGGGACCTTCCCCTTCCCCCCTTCCCCCCTCCCTCCCCCTTCCCCTCTCTCTCATTCGCTGGGACCTTCCCCTCCCCCTCCCTCCCTTTCCCTCCCCCCCCACCTCCCTCCCTCTCTCTCATTCGCTGGGGGGGTCGCACGCACGCACGCACGCACTCACTCACTCACCCACGCTCGCTCGCCACTGCACCCCCCCCCCCCCCTCCTCAACCTTATCGTTGCCTTTTTCCTTTTTTTTTTTTTTTTTTTTTGTTTTTTCGAAAAAAGGGAAATGAATGTCGAGTTAATGTTTCTCTGTCTCTTTCTTTCTCTCTTGCTTTCGCTCTCTTTCATTCTCTCTCTTTCTTTCTCTCTTTCTTTCTTTCTTTCTTTTTCTCTTTCTTTCTTTCTTTCTTTCTTTCTCTTTCTCTCTCTCTCTCTTTCTCTCTTTCTCTCTTTCTCTCTTTCTCTCTCTCTCTCTCTCTCTCTCTCTCTCTCTCTCTCTCTCTCTCTCTCTCTCTCTCTCTCTCTCTCTCTCTCTCTCTCTCTCTCTCTCATTCTAATACCAGTATAAAGTATCCCAAAAAAAAGGTTTAAATAAGCTTCGATTTAGAGGGAGGGGGGAGGGGGGAGGGGGGGGGATTATAGGAGGGGTAGTGGGGGGAAGGGGAGAAGGATGGGTGGGGGGGGCAAAAGGGGAAGTGGTTGGCAACGTGTGCATGCAATGGGTGAATGACAGGTCGCATGATTTTAATTTTTATCTTGGTCTCCGGCAAATGAAAGCTTTCCCTCGATGTCGCCCCCTCCCTCCTTCCCCTCCCCCCACACACGCTCTTGGGACCCCCTCCCCCACACACACACGGTCTTGGGACCCCCACACCCCACCCCACCCGGTCTCTGTATACCCCCTTCTCCTCCCCAACCCCCCTATTAGAGGAGGAGGTAGAAAAGGGGGGGAGGATAGAAAAAAAGGAGGGAGGGAGTGAAAGAGAGAAGGAAAGAAAAGAATTATCTCGAAATTATAAATGTGTCTCCATTTCCCTTTCACGGCACGGGTGGGTGTGGCTATCCCGCCCTCCCTTCCCCTCCCCCCTCCCAAACTTACCCCC
>NC_091560.1:2116688-2134188 GCF_042767895.1 Penaeus vannamei | reverse complement strand
CCTTCTCCCCTCACACATATACCCCCACTCCTTCTCCCTCCTCTTTCCCTCTCCCTCCCTCCCTCTCCCTCTCCCTCCCTTCCTCCCCCTCCCCTCCCTCTCCCCTCCTTCCCTCCCCCTCCTCCTCCCTCCTCCCTCCCTCCCCTCCCTCTCCTCTCTCTTCCTTCCCTCTCTCTCCTCTCCCGCTCCCCTCCCTCTCCCTCCTCTCCCTCTCCCCCTTTCTCCCCAGAGAAGGGATGAGTCAGATGATCTCAGTAGAGTTAGAAGAAGGGGAAAAAATTAGGGTATAATCCCGTCTTGGGGAGGAAAGTCTGTGTCTTCCCCTCCCCCCCCCCTATTTTTTTTCCCCGTGATATTTTCTTCTTCTTCTTCTTCTTCTCTTTCTTCTTCTTCTTCTTCTTCTTCTTCTTCTTCTTCTTCTTCTTCTTCTTCCTCCCTGTGCGATGTTTTTTTCAACGTCTTCCTCTCCCCATTTTTTTTCCATCATGTTTTCTTTTCTTTTTCTTTTTCTTTTCTTTCCCGGACGGTTTTTCTTCTTTCTTCTTAACATCTCTCCTCCCCTTCTCCTCCCATTTCCCCCCGTATTTTTTTCTTTTTTTTTTACATCTCCCACCCCCTTCCCCTCCCACCTATTTTCCCCCATTTTTTCCATTTCTCCCCCCCCCCATGCGATGTTTTTTTTTTTTTTTTTTTAAGGCTCTTTTTTTTTTAATCATAATTTTCGCCAAGTCTCTCTCGAACTCAAAGTCCTTCCCCTTTGTTGATCAAAGTGTGGAATCGTAAGGTAAACTATTGCCAAGTTCCCCGAACCAATTACAAGTTTGATTTGGGTTTAATTTATGCAACATACCTGCAAGATGATTAGCGCGATCAACAACATTTGCATATCATAATCGGCGACGACGCTATTGCATTCTGGGAAATTCCTCGCAATTCATTCGACGTCGATCAGTTTCACGTTAACGACATGTTCCTGTAGCGAGTTCTGTTTTATTTATTTGAGAGTAAATAAAAAGGAAGAGAGAGAGAGAGAGAAAGAAATAGTAAATAAACGGGAAGAAAGAGAGAGAGAAAAAAAATATAGAGGAAGGAAGAAGGTTAAAGTAATGATGAAGATGGAATTTGTTTTATTTATTTGGGAATTAGAAAAGAAGAATTAAAGGAGGTTTAGTGGATATTTAAGAGAAGTCGAAATCGAAGTTTATTTATTTGTTTATGTAGGAATAAGAGAAAACGAAAGAGGAAAGTTGGAAAAGGAGGTTAAAAAAAAGAGGAATAATGATTAAGATCCGATAACATGGTCACTCAGAGTGTTATCGGTCCGGTGTTATATTTCAGGTATTTTGATATTCATGGTGGCTGAGGTAAGTCTTCTTTTCCCTCGCTCTCGCCCTACTCCTTCCTCCCTCCCTCTTCCTCCATCCCTCCCTCTTCGTTCTCCTCCTCCTCCCTCCCTCCCTCTTCCTCCATCCCTCCCCCTTCATTCTCCTCCTCCTCCTCCCTCCCTCTTCCTCCATCCCTCCTCTTCTCGTTCTCCTCCTCCCTCCCTCCTCTTCTTCCATCCCTCCCTCTTCATTCTTCTCCTCCTCTCCTCCCTCCCTTCTTCCTCCTTCTTCTTCCATCCCTCCCTCTTTCATTCTCCTCCTCCTCCCTCCCTCTTCTTCTTTATCCCTCCCTCCCTTCCTTCCTTCTTACTCCATCCCTTCCTCCCTCTTCTTTTCTCCCTCCCTCCCACTTCTTCTTCCTACCTCTCTCTTCTTGTTCCTACCTCCCTCTTCCTCCTCCTACCTGCCTCTTCTTCTTCCTCCCTCCCTCCCTCTTCTTCTTCCTCCCTCCCTCCCTCTTCTTCTTCCTCCCTCCCTCCCTCTTCTTCCTTCCCTCCTCCCTCCCCCCTCCCTCTTCCTCCTCCTCCTCCCTTCCTCATCCTCTTTCTCATATCGCCTTTGACTTGATTTCTGCCGCTTGGGAGGGATGGAGAAAGGGAGGAGGGACGGAAGGAAGGGAGGAGAGAGGAAGGGAGGGGGTTCTATATATACAAAGAGAGATAGATAATTTAAGAGAGCCTCACGTAGAAGTAGAGAGACAGACAGACAAGCAGAGAAAGACAGAACAAAGACAGACAGACAAACAGAGAAAGAAAGACAGAAACGAAGAGACAGACAGACAAACAGACAGAGACACAGACACAGACAGAGAAAAGGCATCTATAATCTCTATATCAGTAGAACGCCAGGAGTCTCGGTCACGTGGGATTGCAACCGCGCGCGCTGATTGGTCGAGGCGATTTTCGGTCCAGCCAATCACCGGCTCGCCTGCAGGGTATCCGGACTCCCTTTTAAATAAACCCGCCCGCAGATACCCGGATGTGGACCTGGGGAGGAGGAGGGGGAACGCGGGGGTTTTGGGGGGCGTTTGGCGTCGGGGGGAGAGGGAGGAGAGGGGGGAGGGGGCTTTGGCGTCCGGGGGGGAGGGGAAGGGAGGGAGAGGGGGCTTTTATGTGTCCGGGGGAGGGAGGGAGGAGGAGGAGAGGAGGGGTTGGCGTCCGGGTGAGGGGGAGTGGAGGGAGGAAGGGAGAGGGGGGCTTTTGGCGTCCGGTGGGAGGGGAAGGGAGGGGAGAGAGGGGGGGGAGGGATTTTTGGCTTCTTGGGGCGTGGTTTTGCAGGATAGGCTTTTATTTATATATTTTTTTTAATGTGGGGGGATATACGCATCTGCACGAACACGCACGTACGTACGAACGGGCGCGTACGCACGCACGCACGCACTCACTCACTCACTCACTCACTCACTCACTCACTCACTCACTCACTCACTCACTCACTCACTCACTCACTCACTCACTCACTCACACACACACACACACACACACACGCACACACACACACACACACACACACACACACACACACACACACACACACACACACACACACACACACACACACACACACACACACACACATACACATACACACACACACACACACACACACACGTACGCCCATATTTGCATATAATACATGGGCGTATATAGATGGATAGATATGAGTATATATATATGTATTATATGTATTCATATGTATACACATAGATAATGGAAAATTGCGGATAAAAAATGTTGCGATTTATTCACCACGATTGTCATTCTCGAAACTCGCTTCCACATCTCTCTTTCTTTATGTCTTTCTTTCTTTCTCTCTCTTTCTTTCTTTCTTTCTTTCTTTCTTTCTTTCTTTCTTTCTTTCTTTCTTCTTCTTTCTTTCTTTCTTTTTCTTTCTTCTTCATCTTCTTTCTTTCTTTCTTTCTTTCTTCTTCTTCTTCTTTCTTTCTTCTTCTTTCTTTCTTTCTTTCTTTCTTTCTTTCTTTCTTTCTTTCTTTCTTTCTTTCTTTCTCTCTTTCTTTCTTTCTTTCTTCTTTCTTCTCCTTCTCTCATCTCTCTCTCTTCTCTCTCCTCTCTCCTCTCCTCCTTCCTTCCCCTCTTCTCCTCTCCTTCCCTTCTTCCTCTCTCCTTATCTCCTCCGTCCCCCCTTCTCTCTTCCCCTGTGTATCCCTCCTTCCCCCCTCCCCCTTGTCCTCCTTCCCCCTTTCCTTCTCTCCTCCTTATCCCTCTGCCCTTCTCCCCTGCTGCCTGCCCCATCCTCCGACGGGCGCGGCGAGCCCTCCCCGCCGTCAAGATTTACTCCTCCCCGGCGCCTCCTTCTGCGTCCGGGATCTTTTATGAGGCGTCATTTCACTGTGTTTCACTGATTTTCCTTTTCATGCGTGGGGCTCTGTGGGGCAACCCGGGGGAAGGGCAGAAGCTTGGGGTAGTGGGTGGGAGGAAGATGGGAAGGGTGGGAGGTGAGGAGGTGGGGAAGAGGGAGGAAGAGGAGGGATGTGGAGGGAAGGGAGGGAGAGGAAGATGGAGGGAGAGGAGGGAGAAAGTGGGGGAGGGTAGGAGGGGAGGGTTAGAGTTAGAGAGAGAGAAAAGGAGGGGAGAGTGTGGGAGGAAAGAGGGAGGAATGAGAGGGATAGATAAGGAAGGAGTAGGGGGGGAGAGAGATGGGAAGAGGAAAGAGGGGGTTGAGAGGGAAGGTAGAAAGTTATGGGGAGAAGGGGGGAGAGGTATAGGGAGGGAGGGAGAGAGAGTTGAATGTGGAGTCAGGAAGGAAAAGAGAGGAACGGATAGAAAGGGAAAAGGAAGAGAGAGAGAGCGAGAGAGAGAGAGAGAGAATGTAGAACGAAAGAGTGAGCAACCGAAAGAGAAAGAGACATAAGGTTTGCTTATTTGCCTTCTACACATAGAAACAAAGCTTAGTGTTTCTACACTCGCAGTTTTGATCCCATGAACACAGAAAACCAAAGCAGGGCAGAAAAACGATTCAGTGCCAACCCACAATGCCACGGGAGATCAAAGGGCCACGGGATGCCATACGTTCTCATCTGATACGTTCTTGATCGGCGTGGCACTCCTCCTCCTCCTCCCCCCCTCCCCCCCTAACCCCCCTCTCCCCCCCCCCCTCTCGGCCATCAATTTAGCGGATATCATTTCCCTCTTTGAGTGCCATCTCGAAATGTTCCCCGAGAGCGTCAGGGTATTAAGCCCCGAGTGCCAGGTCGGGATTATCGGGGCTTGGAGGTGCCACGTCGTCAGTGCCAAAACTCCCGGGTGTAGATAACACTCTTAGTGCCATGTTTGATGAGGGGGGGGGATGAAGACTTTTTGAGGGGGGTTGGGGAAGAAGAGAGGGGGGAAAGTGTAAGACCTCTGAGGGGGGTTTGGGGAGGAAGAAGGGGGGAGTGAACCTCTGAGGGGCTGGTTGGGGAGGAAGAGGGGGGGAGTGGAGACCCCTTAAGGGGCTGATTGAGAGGGGGAAGAAGACCCCGAGGGGGATTGGGGAGGAAGATAGGGATAGAGGAAGGGGATAGTGAAGACCCATGACCTCTCCTCCCCACCATTCTCCACCCCCTTCCCCACCCCTCCACCCTCCTGGGCAAGATAGTGAAGGACCTCCGAGAAATCCTTTCGCCTGTCCCTCCCCACTCCTTCCTCCACCCTCCACCCCCTCCACCCCCTCCACCCCCCTTCCCCCGGGCGAAAATCTGATAGGCGTAAAAGGAATTACGGAAGGTTGAAGGAAACGCGAGTAGGAATCGAGAGAGGAATGCGTCTTAACAGGAAATAATGATGACATCTAAGCAAGCAGTGAGTGCCAGGGGGGTTTTTGCTCGCTTTCTCGCTTGCTCGCTTGCTTGCTTGCTTGTGGTCTTGTCTTGATTCTCTTGGGGAAGGGAAAAAAAGGAGGGAATGAGTAGGAAGTAGGAAGAGAGAGGGATAGAATGAGGAAGAGGGAGGAGGAGGAGGAAGAGAGGGTGAAGTGAAAAGTGACAGGAGTGAGTGAGGAATAGAAGGATGGAAAGGGGATGTAGGAGGATGAAGTGAATAGAAAGAGGAAGAAGAAAATGAGAGGAAGAGGAAGAAGAGGACGTGGAGATAGGAAGGACGAGAGGAGAGAAAGAGGGGGAAGGTAAAGAAGAGGGGAGGAGGAGAGGGTGAGTAGGAAGAGAGAAGAATGTGAAGAAGCTTTATATTATTAAAAGTTAGAAGAGAAGGACAGAGGAGAAGAATGAGAAAAATGTGAGGAGGAGGAGGAGGAGAAGAGATGAGAAGGACAGGAGGAGTTGGAGTATTAAAAGATGGAAGATAAGATATAAGACGAAAGAAAAGTGAGGATAGTAAATAGAAGAGGAAGAAGAAGAAGCCGAAGAGAAAAAATGATAATGATAAAAAGACTCACGGAGAGCGAAAAGGAAGAAGGAAAACCGAAATGAAAAAGGGCGAAAATAAATAAAACAAAACATAAATACCACGATAGCAGGAGAGAAGAAAAAGAAAAAGAAGAAAAAAAAAACATAGCGACATGAGGAAAAAGCAAAAGAAGAATAAGAGAAAAAACATAAGAATAAGAAAGAACAAGAAAGAGACTTAGAAAGCGAAAGAGGAGGAGGAGGAGGAGGAGGAGAAGAAGAGAGTTTATCTGGCTAAGAAAAGATCTCCTTGTTGATAGGAAGAGGATCTCCGCTGGACGTGCTGAGAGAGGGGGGAGGGGGAGGTGAGGAGAAGGAGGGAGAAGGAGAAGGGGAGGGAAGGGTGGAGGGAGGGAGAAGGGAGAAGGAGGGAGGGGGGGAGATGCCTGGGCCGCCGACCCCCCACAGAGAGAGAGAGAGAAATAATCGTCTCCATTTATCATGGACATTTTTAGGGGATAAAAGTTGATTATTTATCCTTAAACACACACGCATGCACGGGCGTACTTGGTGGCACGGACATGTACACAGACCGACACACGCACACACACACACATTCACGCGCGTACACATACAAGGATTAATGGACATACACACATTCGTGCGTGTACACATACAGGATAAGTGACGCACACACATTCGCGCGTGTACACATACAGGGACAAGTGACGCACACACATTCGCGTGTGTACACATACAGGGATAAGTGACGCACACACATTCGCGTGTGTACACATACAAGGATAAGTGACGCACACACATTCGCGTGTGTACACATACAGGGATAAGTGACGCACACACATTCGCGTGTGTACACATACAGGGATAAGTGACGCACACACATTCGCCACCGTACACATACAGGGATAAATGACGCACACACATTCGCGCCCGTACACATATAGCGATTAATGAACATACATACATACAACATACACACACTCGTTCGCAGAATATTGTTCTTAGTTGCACATACAAGATAAGTATTCATGCGTGGATAATTGTGTTCATCCATTCAGTGACTCATCTATCAGTCAGTGAGTCATCGATCTCTTAATCCATCAATTCATTCGTTAATCCATTAATCCATCCTTCCTTATCCATGCATCCACACCGACAGACCGAAAAACAAGCAAAGAAACAAACGAAAAACACGTAACCAAAAACATTAAAAACAATAAAAAACAAACAAAAATTAGGAATAGATAAAAAAAAAACAATAAAACAGGGAAGCAAAAACATTAAAAACAATTTAAAAGCTGGAATTAAACAAAAACAAACGAAAAAAGGGGAGCCAAAAACAATAAAAAACAAAAAATAAATAGGAATAAATAAAAAAAAACAATAAAACAGGGAACCAAAAACTGTAAAAACAAACAAAAAATAGGAACAAAACAGACGAAAAACAAGTAACCAAAAACGACGAAAACAAACAAAAAAATAGGAACAAAACAAACAAACACAAACAAAAAACGAGAAACAAAGACAAAAGCAAAAAAACAGGAACAAAAAGAGAGACACTCGATAATTTTTCTTCACCGTGTTGTGCTTGTTGATTTGTCCAGGGTTTCTTGGACCGTGGGACAAGCATATACCGTTGCAGGGTATTATAGGTGCAGGTAAGCTTTCATCGGCATAGACGATGATCGTGTGTCGGTGATGGATAGGCCATACGACCCACGTAAGTCGAGAGCCAAGGGTTGTGATCGAGGTTGTTGGTTGTGGTGTTTGTGGTGTTGCCTGGGTTGTTGGTTGTGTGTTGTTTGTGGTGTTGTCTGGGTTGTTGGTTGTGACCGAGGTTGTTATTAAGCGTTCCCGGCTGTTGGTTGCTCTGGGTTGTTGGTTGTATTCTGGTCATCGTTGATTGTAGTTTGAATAACCATGAAATAATAAAATAATTGCCTATAGTGTTGTGCGTGTGGGAGTTAGGCTTATGATGAAGATTGTGTAGTGTGTGCATCATAGTATGTATGTTTTTTTCTTTCTTTTTTTGTCTATCTGTTTACCTGTCTGTTCGTTTACCTTTTGTGTTCGTTTTCTCTTTCCTCTCTCTCTCTCTCTCTCTCTCTCTCTCTCTCTCTCTGCTCTCTCTCTCTCTTCCTCTTTCTCTCTCTCTCTCTCTCTCTCTCTCTCTCTCTCTCTCTCTCTCTCTCTCTCTCTCAAAGTACTCCAGATCTAAATTCAATTACCTCGTTTTCATTTAACTTTTTTTTCTCTCTTTTTTTCATTTTTGGACTCATAGATTATCCTAATAAACATCGCAATGTGTGAAATTCAGGGGAAAAAAATAGGTTAAAAATTAAATATTTATAACATAAATAAAACGACATCTGTGACACTTTATTTAATCTTTATAAAACGCGCGTGCAATCTGGTCGACTTTATGAAGGAATCGTTTTAGGAAAAAATCATGATAATAATGAAAATACAAAATAAAAATAGTCATGAAAAAAAAAAAAAAGTGTTGTACCCTTCAGTTTTAATTAAATACTTGGGCTAGATTACAGCATCAGGCGGCCTCTGTTTTTTTCTTTATTTTTGTTGTTGTTTTTGTTGTTGTTGTTGTTGTTGGTATTGTTATCATTATTTTCATTATTATTGGTATTATCATTATCATTGTTATTATGATTATTATGAAGTTTTTGCTATTGTTATTATTGTTGTTATTGCTATTGTTATTTTTATTGTTATTATTATTATTATTATTATTATTGTTATTATTATTGTTATTATTATTATTGTTATTGTTATTATCTTTATCATCATCATCATTATTATTAATAATAATAATAATAATAATAGTGTCATTATTATTATTATTATTATTATTATTATCATTATATCATTTTAAGTTAATATCAAACAACACGAGGAAGAGTCGGTTTATTTCAGTTGCCTTAAATAGGATAATTAAATGGAATGTGATCCAGGTTATTAAGGTAAATAAAATGTAAATGTTTTTGAGAACTTTTTTTTTTTCTCTCTCTCTCTGTCTTTCTCTGTTTATCTCTCTTTACCCTCTCTCTCTCTATATATATATATATATATATATATATATATATATATATATATGTGTGTGTGTGTGTGTGTGTGTGTGTGTGTGTGTGTGTGTGCGTGGCAAAATTATACATGTATATGAAATAAAATACCTCCCCCCCCCGCCCCCCCCGCCCCCCGTCCCCTCGGCACGCACTTACACATGTACGTTCATTTATAAAACTTTCCGTTCATGTTTCATAAATAGTAGTTATTTTCATATGTAGATGTCGATGTAAAGGCACATCAGTTAAGTTGCTTCTGTGAATAATTTCCATAATAGTTTATAGTTTTTTTTTTTTTTTTTTTTTTTTGGGGGGTGAGTGGTTTATTTTTATGTTATTTTTTTGATAATGATGAATTCATAATGAGGATGATTGTTTTTTTTTTTTTGGGGGAGGGGGTTATTTTGAAGTTCCCTTTGATAATTATGCATTCAGTAATTAGGATGATGAATAAGTAATGGTTATTAACGGTATTGATGATAGGGGTAACGAGAATGATAATTATAACGATAGTGATGATAAGGATATTGATAAAGTATTAGGAATGTTCACAAAAAATGTTAATTTGAAAATATTAACTTCCTTTGTTTGTTAGTTAGTTATTTTTTATTACAGAAATGAAAACTATTATCTATGAAAAATCAAATTTATATTATTATGCTGTTGATTAGTAAAAAAATAAAAAAAGAGAAAAGAAAAAAACAGATAGAAAATAATAAGAGAGAGAAAAAAATGTGAGGTCAAATTTATATTATTATGCTGTTAATTAGTAAAAAATAAAAAAAAGAGAAAGGAAAAAAACAGATAAAAAATAATAAGAGAGAGAAAAAAATGTGAGGAAAAAGGACATTTTCCAGACAGATCGAGTTACGACCAGCGGAACGTCGTATAAAAACAGAAGGAAATTGGAGAACGAGAGAGAAAAGGAAAATGTTTGCTAAATAGCGAGGCGAGGTGGAGGAGGGCCTAGGTCGTGGTCGCTTCTTACCGCCAGTGGCACGGTCGCTCCCACACTGCCAGCACGGTACGCTCACTACCAGGCACTGTGTTAGCTGGCGTGGTGGTCATATCGTAGTCGCTTTCGGAGTCCGCTACGATTGCTTTTACAGTCAGTCACATTCATAGTCAGAGTCCCAGTCACTTTCAGACGTAGTTATACTCACAGTCGCTTTTACAGTCAGTCATAGTCACGGTCGCTTTCGGAGTCAATCATAGTCACAGTCACTTTCAGACATAGTTATTGTCATGGTCGCTTTTACAGTTAGTCACAGTCGTAGTCATAGTCACGGTCACTTTCGGAGTCAGTCACAATTGCTTTCACAGAAAATCACAGTCATAGTCATACTCCCAGTCACTTTGACATAGTTATAGTCACGGTCGCTTTTACAGTCAGTCAGTCATAGTCATGGTCATAGTCACGGTCACAGTCATGGTCATAGTCACAGTTAGTCACATATATAGTCATAGTCATAGTTCCAGTCTCTTTCAGACATAGTTATAGTCACTTTCACAGTAAGTCACAGTTAGTCACAGACATAGCCATAGTCATAGTTCCAGTCGCTCTCAAAAACGATTACAGTTACAGTCGCGTTTACAGTCAAGTAACAGTTAAGGCCTCTTTCACGTCACTAATTGTTACAATCGCTGCCACAGTCACTAACCGGCGCAGTGACAACCACAGTCGCTTTCCCAGTCACACTTTCATTTATAACCACAGCTGTAGTTACAACCACAATTAGTCACATTGCCATAAGTTTTAGTCATAGCCAAAAAAGATAGTACAAAAATTAGATAAAATTATAATAGTAATGCTAAGGACAGGACCAATAATAATAATAGTGATGATTATAGTAATAATGATAATGATGATAATGATAACTATGATAATAATAGATAAGAAATAGCTTAAGTCGCTCCCTCCTGTTTCCTGCACTGAGCCAGGGAGGGGGAGGAGGAAATTGCCGGCTCTGCTCAGTCGTCGCAACCCCCCTCCTCCTTTCCTCCCCCTCTCCCGCCCTTGTACTGTTTCGCCTCAAAAACATTTCGGCCTTTACTTCCACTGGCACGTGTTACCAGTTCATCTCAGTCACGAGTTCGGGATCAGGCCAATTAACGAAATTGCTTTTTTTTTTTTTTTTTAAGACGCACTTGGGCCTCGGTTGGTTTGGGAAGCAGCGGTCGAAAGGTTTTCCTTCTCTGTCACGATAATTGTTTTTGTTTGTTTGTTTGTTTGTTTGTTTGTTTGACGACACCCTTCGGGGCGGGGGCTTTGCCTGTCTCTGTCTTTTCTTTTTGGGTCTTTCATTCTTTTTATTGCTTGGTGTTTTCTTGTTTTTTTTTGGTTGTCTCTTTTGGTTTTCATATGGCTTGGTTTATTTATTTTTTGATCTGCTCTCGTCTCTTCTTCTTCTTTCTTTCATTCTTTCTTTCTGTTCATCCCCTTTTTTCTCGTCTCTTCTTTCCCTTTTCACTTGTTCTTTTCTTATCTTTTCTCTTCCTTATCTTGTTTGCCATTCATTCGTTTCGGCTTTCTTTTCTTCCTTTCATTCCTTCCCTTCCTTCCCTTCCTTCCCACTTCCCTTTCCACCCTTCCTTCCTCCTCCTTCGCTCTTCCCCTCTTTATTCTCTTCCTTCTTCACCCCATATTTTGTGAACACGGCAACCCTTGTGAATAAAAAAGCTAAAAGGGTTTAGATCTGTTCGAGTAACTTCATAAGTAATTTGATAAATCCAGGTGTCATTTTTTAAAGGAATGATTGAAAGGTTTCACTTGGGGGAATAATTTGAAATAATTCACGGGGCTTATATACTTAGGTGTGTAAAAGGAACTTGCGAATTGAGTGAAATATTCAGTTGCAGCATATGTGACCTAGGATGACCTTTGGAGATCACGTGACCCTGTCGATCCCGTTAACCTGGCTGAGTTGTCTTCTGTCTCTGCCCTTTTTGTCTTCTCCTTTCTCTCCCTCGTTCGTTTGTTGTTCCTTCTCGTTATTTATCGGGGTTTGTTATTCTCTCGTCTTTCCTTTTTTTGTGTGTGTGTGACCTGATGGTTTAGACACATATCACCAGCTGTTTTTTTGGTGTCTCGTGCTTCTGTTTCTGCTCCTGCCTCTGTCTCTGTTTCTGCTTCTTTGTCTGTTTCTCCTGCATCTACTTCTCTTTCTGCTGCTTCTCTTGCTTCTGTTTCTCTTTCTCTTTCTGCATCTGCTTCTATTTCTGCTTCTCCTCCATCCGCATCTGCTTCTGTCTCTGCCTTAGTTTCTCCTCCTCCTTCTCCATCTACGTCTGTCTCTGTTTCTCCTTCTCCTTCTTCTCCATCTACTTCTATCTCTGTTTCTCCTTCTGCTTCTGCATCTGCTTTTGTCTCTTGCCTTAGTTTCTCCTCCTCCTTCTCCATCTACGTCTGTCTCTATTCCTCCTTCCCCCTGTGCTTTTCCTTCTGTTTCCCCTTCTTCTTCTGCATGTGCTTCTATCTCTGCCTTAGTTTCTCCTCCTTCTTCTCCATCTACGCCTGTCTCTATTCCTCCTTCTCCTCCTTATGCACGTGTTTCCGTCTCTGCCTTTGTTTCCCCTCCTCCTTCTTCTCCATCTACGTCTGTCTCTCCTTCTCCTTCTCCATGTGCTTCCGTCTCTGCCTTTGCTTCGTCTCTGTTTCTCCTTCTCCTTCTCCTTCTGCCTTTGTTCCTGTCTCTGCCTTTGCTTCGTCTCTGTTTCTCCTTCTCCTTCTCCTTCTGCCTTTGTTCCCGTCTCTGCCTTTGCTTGCCCTGTCTTCTCCTTCCTCCTCTCCTCTCTGCCTTGTTCTCAGTCTCTGCCTTTTGCTTGTCTCCTGTTTCTCCTTCTCCTTCTCCTTCTTCCTTTGTCCCTGTCTCTGCCTTTGCTTCTGCTTATGTCTCTCCTTCTCCTTCTCCTTCTGCCTTTGTTTCCGTCTCTGCCTTTGCTTCTGCTTATGTCTCTCCTTCTCCTTCTCCTTCTCCTTCTCCTTCTGCCTTTGTTCCCGTCTCTGCCTTTGCCTCTGCTTCCGCCGTTCACGTGAAAGAGGGAATCATGTTCATCAAATTATTCCGGGGTTGCCCAAAGAGGACCTCGGGTACTGATCTTGCAATTAATCGGAGGATAATCAAGGGGCCTTGGCTTGTGATCCAGGCTGGTGTGGGGGAGGGAGGTGGGAGAGGGAGGAAGGAGGAGGTAGGAGGTGGGAGAAAGGAGAGGGAGAGGGAGGGAAGGGAAGGAGGTGGTGGGAGGGAAGGATGAAGGAGAGGGGAAGGAAGGAGGTAGGAGGGAGGAGCAGTGTGCTGGAAAGGCAATGTAAGGAGGTAGGAGGGAGAGGGGAGGAAAGGGAAGGAGGTGAGAGAGGAGAAAGGGAAGGGAAGGAGTGTGGAGGGAGAGGGGAAGGAGGTAGAGATAGAGAGAAAGGGAAGGATATGTGATGGTGGGAGGGAGTAAGAGGGAAAAGGGGAAAAGGGATATGAGGTGGATGATGGAAGGGGAAAGGGAAAGGAAGGAGGTAGGAGGTGAGGAGAAAGGGAAAAGGAAGGAAGTGGGAGGGAGGGAAGGAGGGGAAGGGGAAAGGAGGTGGAGGAAGGGGGAATGGGAAGACAGGAGGCAGGAGGGGAGAATGGGGAAAGGAAGGAGGCAGGGAGGAGAGGGAGAGGGGGAAGAAGAAGGGAAGTAGGAGGAAGGGAGAAGAGGAAAAGGGAGGAAGGAGGAGGTAGAAATGGTAATGGTTAGGAGGGGGTCATGGGAGGGGATGGTGTGTGTGTGTGTGGTGTATATGCAACATATGATGTGAAGAGCGTGTAGGTATGTATAGGTGTGTGTGTGCGCGTGTGTGTATGCGTCTCTGTGTGTGTGTGCGGATGTGAGTGTTTGTGTATGCGTCTGTGTGTGTGTGTGTGTGAGTGTTTGTGTGTTTGTGTGCTTGCGTGCGTGTGTTCTGACGTGGAGGCTTTTCCTGTAACTCTTGTATAAACATTCCATCTCTACCTCCGTTCTTATCACTTCTGCCTTTAACACTGCACGTGCCTACTCGTCTCTCCTCCCCTCACTTCATCCATGCGACACCTGCTCTGCTTCATCACCCCACCGACCCACCCACCTACCTACTGACCCGACCCACCACCCCACCCACCTACCCACCTACCCACCCACCTACCCACCCCACCCACCCACCTACCTACCCAGCCCACCTCCACCTACCTACCCACCCACCCACCCACCCACCCAGTGATTTACTCGATCAACTTTGCTCTCTAAAACACTCGTGTGCACGCCCTCTCCCGCCCACTCCCCTCCCTCTCTTTAGAACACTCCTATTCACTCACCTTAGCAACTCACTCGTTTTAGAATACTCATACTCACTCATGCTTACTCGCTCGCATGTCTGTCGACTCTCTTTAGAACGCCCATACTGACCTAGCCGCTAGACAAACCCACTTTCTGAAAAAAAAACTATTTCACCCACCTTACCAACCCACTTTCTGGATTATCCAATTACTCACCCACCCACTCACCCACTCACCCACAAGCTCATCCACACACTAACCCACCCACCAACCTACCTAATAATTTACCTTCATCCAATTACACACACACACTCTACCTAATTCCATCTGCTCGTTCACCCTCTCACCTACTTCACTCTACTCATTCTTACCTACCTTAACTTTCCTGGCCATCCACTTCACCTACCTACCTACCCCACTATTCACTTCCACCGCATCTAGTTACCACCCACTTACTCTACCCACATATCCACCTACTCATCGCATCATCTACCCATCTACCATTAATCCAATTTACTCACTCCACTCATCCACTCTCTCACCCACCCATTCATCCCTTTATTTAGAACTTTACCATCCACTAAGCTCATGCACACCAGCGTGGAGGTGGAGGCAGCATCTAAAAAGCGGGATCGCACATATCCGCATAAACTGTGCGGTATGCGTGCGCGTGTGGCCGTGGCGCTATGTGCGTGTGTTTGTATGCGTCGGGCGTGTGTTTGTGCGTGCGTGCGTGCGTGCGAACACCAGGTCCTTTTGTTTGTCTGGACTTCGACCTCTTGTCACCTTCGCAGAGTGCTGGCATAAGGGTGGTTGTTGCGTGGCCCTCGATTCTTCTTTTTTTGTTTTTTTCTCATTCTCTTATTCTCGTTCTTCCTCTTTCTTTCTTTTTTCCTTTTCATTCTTTCGTTTCCCTCTTTCTGTCTTTTTTTCTTGGCTTCTCATTCTTTCATTTCCTTCTTTCTTTATGTTTAATTTCCTCTCATTCTTTCATTCTCATTCTTTCTTTCTTTAACATTTATTCTCATTCTCTCAGTTTCCTCTCATTATTTCATTTCCTTCTTTCTTTCTTTTTTCTCTTTCCTCTCATTCTTTCATTTTCCCTCTTCCTTTCTTTAGCCTTTATTCTCATTCTCTCATTCTCCCTCTTTCTTTTTTCCCTTTCCTTTTATTCTCTCAATCTCATTCTTCCTCTTCTACTGTTTTTTTCACTTTTTCCTTTCCTCCTATTCTTTTTTGGGGAGTGTATCTGGTTCTCTTTGTGTTTCTGTCTATTCTTTTTCCTCTGTTTTTTCGTTTTCGTTTTTCTCTCTCTCTTTCTCCTTTTTCGTGTTTGTAGTTTTTTTTATAAATTTTCTTTTCTTCCCCCTCTCCTTTAGCTTTCTTTCTCTTGCTCCCTTCCATTTTTTTTATTTTCATATTTACATTTTTTTCTTATTATTTTTTATTGTTTCATCTACTTATGTTTCTTTGTTTTTTATCTTCTCTTTTAATCATTTTCTCTTTTTTTTTTTTGTTTTTTGTTTACATTTCTCAATTTCGTATCTGTATTATTCTCTCCCCTTTCACTCCAGATATCCCTCCTCTTGCATATTTCTCCTCTTTCGCACCAATCCATCTCATTCCTCCTCCCCACCCACCCACCCACACCCACCACCACCTCTATCCCACCTAACTCCTCTCTACTCCCTACCCCACTACACACCAACTCCCCCATCCAACTCCCTAACCCCACCCATCCCCATCTTCCACTCCTCCCTCCTCCCCTCTCCTCCTACCCTCCCTCCTCCCTCCTCCCACCCCTCCCTCCTCCTCCTCCACTCTCCCTCTCTTCCATTCTCCTCTCCTCCTCCTTCCCACTCTCCCTCCTTTCCCTCCTCCACTCTCCCTTCTTCCATTCCTCTCCTCTCTCCCACTTCTCCTCTTCTCCCTCTCTCCCTCTTCCCATTCTTCCACTCCTCCCCCTCCCCCACTTCCTCCCATCTCTATCCTCCCCCTCCTTTCCCACCTCCTCCTCCTCCTCCTCCTTCCTTCCTTCCCCCCACCGCCGCATACCGGATGTATATACAGAAGAAGTATGTTATCAAATGAGCCTCGCTCTGTCTTTTTATATCCATTATTTTACCCTTCGTGGGAGCCATTTCATTCAGAGTAATCTATCTCATCTCTCATTTCCATACTTCTGTGGCGTATTCCTGTGCAACTTTTCTCGTGAATCGTAGGCAGGTAGGTTGGGAGGAGGCTGAAGGCGCGTGGATTTCCAGGGATGTGCCATGCGGATGCTCGTACGATGGCGGGGGCATGTGGGGGGAGGTATGGGGGCTACAGTATAATGTAGAAGCATACAAGGCGCCTTCTTGCTTTTTTGTTTTTTTTGGTTGGTCTATGAGAGTAGCTTATGCGATATGTGCAGCGCGGGACAATGAATATGGCACGCACGCACGGCACGGACAGGCAATGCACGCGCGCACACACACATCCATTCCCGTATGTCTACGTGATGTCCTCTCACACACACACACACACACACACACACACACACACACACACACACACACACACACACACACGCACACATACTACACATACACACACACACACACGCACATACGACACGCGCACACACACACACACACACACACGCACACACACACACACACACACACACACACACACACACACACACACACATACACACACACACACACACACACACACGCACACACACACACACACACGCACGTACCGCACACGCACACACACACACACACACACACACACGCACACACACACACACACGCACGCACGTACACGCACACACACGACACGCAATTTCATTTGCATTATCGTATGGCAGGTGCGTCCTGCTTTTACTGGTAATGTTTCAAAGGATAATATCCAATTTACAGCGAAGTTTGACCTTGATTGGATCTACATAAGGAGGGATAGAGATGAGGGACAGTAATGATAAGTATGGAGAGGACATGTGAGGGGATATACATTTAGGGAGAGGGGAGAGGGAGAGGAGGAAGGGGAGAGGAGAGGAGGATGGGGAGAGAGAGATAGGAGGGGGAAGGGGAGGAGGGGGGAGAAGAGGCAGAGAGGAGGGTGGGAGAGTGAGGGAGGGGGAAAGGGAGAGGGAGATGTGGGGAGGGGAGGAGGGGGAAAGGGAGAAGAGATCTGAGGAGGGGGAGAGAAGGGGAGGAGATCAGGGGCAGGAAGGAAGAAGGAGGGGAAGGGAGACCTGATAGGGAGGAGGGGGGAGAGAAGGGAGAGGGAGAAGAGAAAGGGAAGGGGATGAGATGAGGAAGAGGGATGGAAGGGTAAGAGGAGGAATGGAAGGGGGGAAGGGGAGACGAGACAGACTGGGGGAGATGGGGGGAGCTC
>NC_091560.1:2108381-2116188 GCF_042767895.1 Penaeus vannamei | reverse complement strand
TTTTCCTTCATTTTTTTTTTTTTTCCCCTCTTCCTTTCTTTACCCTTTATTCTCATTCTCTCATTCTCCCTCTTTCTTTTTTCCCTTTCCTTTTATTCTCTCAATCTCATTCTTCCTCTTCTACTGTTTATTTTCACTTTTTTTTTCCTCCTATTCTTTTTTGGGGAGTGTATCTGGTTCTCTTTGTGTTTCTGTCTATTCTTTTTCCTCTGTTTTTTCGTTTCGTTTTCTCTCTCTTTCCCCCTTTTTTCTTTTTTTTTTTATAAATTTTTTTTTTTTCCCCCCCTTCCTTTATCTTTTTTTTTTCCCCCTTTTCCATTTTTTTTTTCATTTTTAAATTTTTTTTTCTTTTATTTTTATTGTTTATCTACTTCTGTTTCTTTTTTTTTATCTTTTTTTTTCATCATTTTTTTTTTTTTTTTTTTTTTTTTCCAATTTTTTTTTTTTCCCCCCCCAATTCCCCCCCATTTTTTCCCCCCCACCCCCTTCCCCCCTTTCCCCCCCCCCCCCCCCCCCCCCCCCTCCCCCCTTCCCCCCCCCCTCCCCCCCCCCCCCCCCCCCCATCCCCCCCCCCCATCCCCTCTCCCCCTCCCCCCCCTCCCTCCCCCCCTCTCCCCCCTTCCCCCCCCCCCCCCTCCCCCCCACCTCCCCCCCCCCCCCCACTCCCCCCTTCCCCCCCTCCCCCCCCCCCTTTTTTTTTTCCCCCTCTCCCCCCCCCCCCTCCCCCTCCCCCCCCCCCCCATCCCCTCCTCCCCCCCCCCCCACCCCCCCCCCTTCCCCCCTCCCCCCCCTTCCCTTTTCCCCCCATTACCTCCCCCTTTTTTTCCCCCCCCAAAACCAAAAATTTTTTTTTCCGGGGGCTTCAAATGGGGCCCCGGGGGGAAATTCGCGTTTTTATTCCATTATTTTATTGGGGGGGGCCAAAATTTAATAGGAACCCCCTTCTTTCCCTTTTTTGTTTTTTTGGTTTTGGGGGGGGGGTTTTTTAGTGGGTTTGGGGGGAAAATTAAAACGCAAAGGGGGGGGGGGAAAAACCAAAACCCCACCCCAAAAAAAACCCCCCCAAAAAAACCCCCCCCCGGGGAAAAGGGGAAACCCCCAAAACAAAACCCCCCCACCCGAAAAAAGCGCACAAAAAACCCCCCAAAAACCCCCCCAAACCCCCCCCCCTCTGTATCGAAAGGGGGGGGCCCCCCCTTTTCTACTGTACCTGTATGATAATATCCAATTTATAGCGAAGTTTGACCTTGATTGGATCTACATAAGGAGGGGGGGAGGGGGGGGGGGAGAGGAGGATAGGGGGGGGGGGAGAGGAGATGGGGGGAGGGGGAGAGGAGGAGAGGAGGATAGGGGGAGGGGGAGGGGAGGGGAAGGGGGAGAAGGGGAAGGGAGAGGAGGAAGGGGGGAGGGGGAGAGGGAGAGGAGGATGGAGGGAGGGGGAGGGGAGAGGAGGAAGGGGGAAGGGGGAGAGGAGGGAGGGGGAAAGGGAGAGAAGGATGGGGGGAGGGGGAGAGAAGGGAGAAGGGAGAAGGGAGTGAAAGGAGGAATAGGGATAGGGGAGACGTGTTGGGAATGAAGGGGAGAGAAGGGAGAAGGGAGAGGGAGAAGAGAAGCAAGGGAGATGAGATGGGGAAGAGGGGTGGAAGGGTAAGATGAGGAATGAAGGGGGGAGGGAGACGAGACAGACTGGGGGAGAGGGGGGGGGAGCTTCCGGCTTCTACGGGAGGTTTCTTCCATTAAGGAAAAGAGGGAAAGAGAGAGATAGGATAGAATAAAGAAAGGGAATGGTAGAAAGGAATGTGAGGAAGAGGAGGAGGGGTAGGAAGGAACTGAGAGAGAGAGATGGAGAGGAATAAGAGGAGAAATAGGATAAAAGGGATAAAATAGAGAAGGGGAGGAGAGGGGGGGGAAAAAATAAATGGGATAAAAAAAGATGGAGGGAAGAGGGAAAAGGGGAAAAAAGACCCAATGAAAGAGAAGGAAGGAAAAAAGGGGGAATAGATAAGGAGAGAGAAGGGATGAAGGTAGGAAAAAAAAAGATGAATAAAATGAAAGTAGAAGAGAGAGGAAAATGTAGAAAGGAAATGAAAATTGAAGAAGCGAGAGGAAAAAAATGGAGGAAGAAGAAGAAAAGCAATAAAAGAAGGGAAGGAAAAAAGCGGTAAAAGAAGAGAAAATAACAAGAGACAAATAGCGATAAAACGAGAGACAAACAGAGAACAAACAGCAAAAGAAGAGAGAGAGTGACAGACAAATAATGATAAAACGAGAGAGACAGAAACAGAGAACAAGAGAGAAAGAGAAATTTCCCACAATGCATCACTCGCAACCGACCTCATAAATGAGTGATATTTACAGCCTCTTCGTCGTGTTGCTCTCCCACTCCGGACGGGAAAGAGATGGATGCGGCCTCTGTGTAGCAGAATAGATCCCTATATATGTATCTGTTTTTTACGACCCATAATAGGAGCGTCGTAAAAGACTGCATGGCAACTCGAGCGCCTCCTTGCAATGGGGGGGGGGGGAAGTCGCCGAGACGATGAATTCGTCTATATTTTTCCCCTTATCCCCTCTTCCTTCTTCCCTCTCCCCCCTTCTCCCTTACCTATCTCTTCCCTCTTCCTTCTCCTCCCTCTTCCCTACCTGCCTCTTCTTCCCTTTTCTTCCATCGATGTCTCTTCTCCTTCCCTTCCTTCCAAACTTTTCCATTTTCCACTTCATCCTCTATTTTTACTCCTTCCTCCCTCGTTTCCCCTCACCTCCCCCACTTTACCCCCTCCCTTTTTTCCCGTCATCCCACTCCTCCTCTTCCCTCCCTTCCCCCCTCCCTTTCCTCATCTTCCACCCTTTCCTCTTAACCCCTCCCTCATCCTTCTTCCCCCTCTCCCCTTCCCCTTCCACTTCCCTCACCTTCCCTCCTACTCACCCCTCCTCTTTTCCCTTTCCCTTCCCCCTACCCCTCTTCCCTCCCTTCCCCCCTCCTCCCACTCCCCCTCCTCACCCCTCCTTTCCCCCCCTCATCAACTCTCCTCCTCCTCCCCCTTCCCGTCTTCACCCCCCTCCTCCTCACCCCCCTCCTCCTCACCCCCTCCTTTCCCCCTCCAAACCTCCTCCTCCTCCCTCCTCCTCCTCCTCCTCCTCCTCCCCCCACCCCCTCCACCTCTTCCCTCCCTTCCCCCCTCCACTCACACCCCCTCCTCCATCCCCCTCCCACCCCCTCCTCCTCACCCCCTCCCGAATTTCCCCCTTTGAACGCCGCCGTACATTATCCCTCGAGAGAATAACGAGACTAAAAGCTCAAGAATCTACTCCCGTATTAACTCCTCCGCCGACGGTGAGCCTCTCCCTCTCTATCTTCTATCTATCTATTTCTCTTTCTTTTTCTTTTCTCTTTCTTTCCTTTCTCTTTGGCTCTCCCTTTCTTCCTCCTTTCTCTTTTTTCCTCTCTTTCCTCTCTCTTCTCTTCTTCTCTCTCTCCCTTTTTTATATTTTTTTTCTTTTTTTTTTTTATTTTTTTTTTTTTTTCAAAAATTTTTTCCCCCTTTTTTTTTTATTTTTTTAATTTTTATTTATTTTTATTTCTTTCTATTTTTTATTTTTTATTCCCTTTTTCTTTTTTATTTATTTTTTTTTTTTTCTTTAATTTTTATTTTATTTTATTTTATTTTTTATTTTATTTATTTTTTATTTATTTATTTTATATATTTTTTTTTTTAATTTTTTTTTTTTTTTTCTTTTTTTTATTTTTTTTATATTTTTTTTTTTTTTTTTTATTTCTTTTTTTTTTTATTTTTTTTTTTTTTTTTTTTATTTTTGTTTTTTTTTTATTTATTTTTTTCTTTTCTTTTATCCCCTTTTATTTTTTATTTTTATTTTTATATTTTTATAATTATTAATAAAAAAAAAATTCATAAATTATTTTATTATATTTGAAAAATTTATTTTATTTATTATTATTTTTTTTTTTTTTCTTTTTTTTTCTTTTTTTTTTTTTTTTTTTTTTTCTCTCTCTCTCTCTCTCTCTCTCTCTCTCTCCCCTTTGAATATAATTTTACAATAGGCCTCTAGAAGATTGGCGAATTAGGTCTGGGTGACTTTGCGTTTTTTGGGCTCAATCCTTTTTTTTTTTTTTTTTGGTGTCGGTTAAGGGCGAAGGGAGGGGGGGGGTGGTTTTTTGTTGTTATTGTTATTTTTTCTTATTTTTTCTTCGTATTTTCGGATTTTTAATTTTTTTCTGATTTTTTGTTTTATATTTTTCTTTTTTCGTTTTCTTTTTCTTTTTCTTATTTTTTTGTTATTCCTCTTCTTTTGAGTCTTCTTCTTTTTTTTTTTCATTTATTTTCGTATTTCTTCTTTTTGTTTACGTTGTTCATGATATTCGTATTTATTATCATCGTTTTTCTTTCTTTTCTTTTCCACGCTTCCTCTTTTCTCCTTCCCTCCTTCCCTCTCTCCCTCCATTCCTCCCCCTTTCTCCCTCCCTCCCTTCCTCCCTCCTTTCCTTCTTCCCTCCCTCCCCTTCTCCTTTCCCTCCCTCCCCTTCTTCCTTCCCTCCCTTTCTCCTCCTCCCTTTCTCCTCTCCTCCATTCCTCCTCCTCCCTCCTCTTTCTCTCCAATTAACGCAAAAAAATAGTCAGAATGCGATTGAACTGAACAGATTTCAAGCTTCCGATGAAATTAAATTAATCGTGTCTGATTCTTGTTCTGAAAGTATAAGCTGATGGAGAGAGAGAGAGAGAGAGAGAGATATATATATATATATATATATATATATATATATATATATATATATATATATATATATATATATATATAGCAAGAGAGCGAGCAGTCGGGAAAACTCCCTCTCTTTCCTCCTCCTTCTCCTTCTCTCCTCTCCTCTCCTCCTCTCCTCCTCTCCTCTCTCTCTCTCTCTCGATGCTTTCAAATTAATATTCCTGATTGCGAAAATAGGAAAAGTATTTGCAATAAAAAATGTGAAAATGCATTCGCGACAGTGTCTCCATCTCGCAATTGTGTTTATCTATTTATTTTATGTTTATTATTTTTTTCCAGACGAGAAGGGGGGGGGAGGGGGGTATATCAGTTCAAAGCTTTGAATCTTAACCGATTGTTGTGAAAGTGGGATATATATATATATTTTTTTTTTATGTACGGGTTGCGAAAGAATATATATATATATATATATATATATATATATATATATAATTTATTTATTTATTTATTTATTTATTTATATTTACTTGTTTTTCTTCTTTCTTTTTCTTTTTCTTTTCTTTTTCACGGAGATTGATGCCTTTGTTGGCACCTTTGAGGAGAGAGAGAGAAAGAAAGAAAGAAAGAGACAGAGACAGAGAGAGGTGGAGAGAAGGTGGGGCAAGATAGAGAGAAAGAAAGAAAGAGACAGAGAGAGGGGGGAGATAGAGAGAGAGAAAGAAAGAAAGAGAGAGAGAGGGGGGATAGAGAGAGAAAGAAAGAAAGAGACAGAGACAGAGAGAGGGGAGAGAAGGGGTATAGTGAGAGAAAGAAAGAAAGAGACAGACAGAGAGAAGGGGGAGGTAGAGAGAAAGAAAGAAAGAGAGAGAGAGGGGGATAGAGAGAGAAAGAAAGAAAGAAAGAAAGAAAGAGACAGAGAGAAAGAGAGAGAGAGACGAACATACAGACAGAGGAGGAAGGGGGGGGGGGGAGAGGAAACACGTATGACGAAACAGAACATCGGAATTGTTGTGAACTTTATATTATTGGCCGCAGTTTCGCCGCGTTTAGAATAGTTCGGAAACAATGGAAACAGCGTGCATGATAAAAAAAAAAAAAGAAAAAATGTGAATAAAACCAAAGTATTCATTTCGAGCAATACGAACAACACAGCCAATTTGGAATGAAATGGGAATCCAATACACCAAGTAGAGAGGAAATAGTTTTATTTGTAAACCTGTTTGCTTTATCGTTTGTTTTTGGATTTAACGTGTTTTTAAAAAAAAGAGGAGGATAATAATAAATAGACAAATGGTGGAAATATATATCGACCATTTTGCTTTTTTTTGGCGGGAGTTTCGGCGCATGCGCAATCGCCCGCCAATTCTCCCGCCAAAAAATGTGTTCGTGTTGATGAATTTTGAACTCGTCGTCCGGTCGGCAAAGGGAGGAAAATGGAAATCAATCGCGTTGGAGAATCGGTGACAAAATATCCCGATCGACGTGTTGTTTTGGAAGCGCTGACCTGAAGGGCCCTTAATGATAATTGACTCGCTGGCAACTGCGAGGCCGCGGCGGAAGGGATTCGGACGATCGGAAAGAGGCGCTCGCGGTCTCTCTCTCTCCTTTTCTCTTTCTCTTTTGCCTTTTTTCTCTCTTTTCTTTCTATTCTTTTTTGTTTTTTTCAAAGTTTCTTTCTTTCATTTTTTTCTCTCTGTCTCTGTCTGTCTGTCTGTCTCTCGTTCTCTCTCTCTCTCTCTCTCTCTCTCTCTCTCTCTCTCTCTCTCTCTCTCTCTCTCTCTCTCTCTCTCTCTCTCTCTCTCTCTCTCTCTCTCTCTCTCTCTTCTCTTCTCTTTCCTGCTTCCTTCCTCGTCCTTGTGATCCTTATCTTTCCTTCTTCATTCTCTCCTCCTTCCTTTTTCTCCTGTTTTTTGTCTCTATATACTTATTCTTCTTTATTTCCTCTTTTCCTCACCCCCTCACCCTCCCACTCTCCCTCCTTCACCCCCTCTTTCGCCCTCCTCTTTCGCCCCCTCCTCCCTCCTCCTCACCGTCTCTCCCTCTCTCTCTCCCTCACCCCCTCTCCCCTCACTCCTCTCCCTCTCCTCTCCCCACTCACCTCTCTCCCTCCACTCACCTCCTCACCCCCCTCTCCCCCTCCCTCCCTCTCCCTCTCTTCCTCACCCTCACCCTCTCCTTCTCCCTCCACTCACCCCCCTCCCCCTCCTTCACCCTCCCTCCCTCCCTCTCCCTCACCCTATGTGAATCCCCCTTTTTCCAGATTGCTGATGTTTGGTCTTGATATCGAATTGGTCTTCACTTGGCGTCTGTGTCTGTCTGGCAAGCGGCCTAAGTGGTTTGTGTGTGGGTGGGTGTTTGTTTGTTTGTGGGTGAGGATGAGGGTGTGGGTGTTTGTTTGGAATGGTGCGTGTGGGTGTTTTTTGTGTGTGTGGGTGGGGGGGTGTTTGTGTGTGTGTGTGATTGTGTGTGTGTGTGTGTGTGATTGTTAGTTTGTGTGTGTGTGTGTGTGTGTGTGATGGTTTGTGTGTATGAGTGTCTTTGCGTATGTATTTGTTCGTATCTTTATTTTTGTTTTCATTCTTCTCTTCCTCGCATTCTCCTTTTTATATTCATCTTTTTCATTTAAATACAGATTTTCAAAATAACTCCTCTTCCCCCAATCCCCCTCCCCCCCCCCCAATCCCGGATCATCCCCGGCAGCCTCGCATATCCCGGCCTATCTGTGACGCAATATCCCATCCCCTCCCCACCTCCCCACCTCCCCATCTCGAGGTTGTAAACAAATCGAGCCCCAAAAAAAAAAAAAAGAAAAAAAAAAAGGGGGGGGGGACTTCATAATATCTGTTGTAAATTCATGTGTATAAATTTTTACTGGGAATTGTGTATATGCGATTATTATTAGATTGATAAAGAGGTGAAAATGATTTTCTTTTTTTTCTCTTCTCCCCTTCCTCTTCCTCTTCTTCTCCTTTCTCTCTTTCTCCCTTTCTCCCTTTTCCCTCCCCCTTTCCCCTTCCCCCTTCCCCCCTTCCTCCCTTCCCCCTTCCCTCCCTTCTCCTTCCCCCTTCTCCTTCCCTCCTCCCCCTTCCCC
>NC_091560.1:2100881-2103381 GCF_042767895.1 Penaeus vannamei | reverse complement strand
ATTTTTTATTTTATTTTTTTTTTCATTTCCCTTCTTCATATTCATTTGTTCTTTCTATATTTCCCTCCTATTTTTTTCTCTCTTCCTCCTCGTTCTCGTCTTCATCCTCGTCCTCCTTCTTCCTCTCTTCTTCCATCCATCTCTTCCTCTTCTTTCCATCCTCCTCTTCCTCCTCCTTCATTTATGTCTCTCTCCTCCTTCTCCCTTCATATACCACCTCCTCCTCCCTCCTCCTCCTCCTCCTTCCCCTCACCTCCCCTCCTCCTCTCTCTCCCCTCCCTCCCTCCTCCTCCTCCTTTCCTCCCTCCATCAACCTCCTCCTCCTCCCTTCCCTCCTTCCCCGCCTCTCTTCTCCTCCTCCTCCTCCCTCCTCTCCCTCCTCCTCCCTTCCTCCTCCTCTTCCCTCCTTCTCCTCCTCCTCCTCTCCTCCCTCCCTTCCTCCTCCCTTCCTCCTCCTCTCCCTCCTTCGTTCCTTTTTCCCCGTGTGAGAATATTGCTCGGCCGGAATTCTTCTTGAAGGGCAAGTCCGATATTTCCATATATTTGATTCCCGATTCCCGATTCCCGATTCCCGATTCCCGGGTTTTGGGGAGCTTGACTTCTTGTCCCTCATCAACTATTCACAAGTTGACAGTGAGTTCCACATCCCTTGTCGTCCGGGTTGTTTTGTTTTGTTTTTTTCTTGTTTTTTTTGTCGCGTGTTTTCTTGTTTTTTCTTGTTTTTGTCACGTGTTTTCTTGTTTGTTTGTGTTGTTTTTGTTCTCCTTTTTCTTTTTCTTTTTTGGGGGGGATTTTCTTTGCGTGTGATGGGCGGTCTTGTTGTTGTGATTGTTATAGTTGTTTTAAGTATTATCGTTAATATTGTTGTTGTCATTATCATTACTATCATCACCATCATCATCACCATCATAATCATTATAATTATCATCATCACTATCATCATCATCATCACCATCACCATCACCATCACTGCTACTACTACTGTTATCCTAATTATCATTATTACCATAGGAATTTCGCCTTTCAGTGTCTCAATAACTTTTTTTTTACGTAGCTAAATCTTTCTGAAAACTATTTTATTTGTTGTATCACTTTCCGTGCTTCTAAAAAACAATGTATTTTTATTTTAATTAATTAATTATTTTTTACTTAATGTTATTTATTTATTTATTTATTTATTTATATTTTGTATTTTTTATGTTTTTTCCGAATTGTACCTTATTTTTATAAGCTTTTATTTCTGTTTTTTTTATGTATTTTTTATTAAAAAAGGAGAGGAAAAATACAAGCTACATGGAGGGTATTTCTTTGTATATAATAAAGCATTTGTATTTGATTAAGTACTCTCGTCACTCCATCAAAGTCAGAAATGAACTAAATGTGTGCAGAATGTTTTTAAGCATGTTTGTTCACTTTCACTAAAATCCGAACACACGCTCTGGATGTTCTCTTCGTCGTCAAAGGATTCGAACACGTTGGATTTAAACGTCAGATTCGGTTATGATTCTGAGTCGGTTATGATACACAAACGGATGTCATTCAGAAAGGAACAAAATGCGTGTGTGATTGTGAACAGTTGGGACAATGAACTTTTTTTTTCTGGTTTCTCTCGCTCTGTCTGTTTCTTGTCTCTGTCTATTTCTTTCTTTCTTTCTTTTTTTGTCTCTCGGTGTCTCGGTCTTTCGGTCTCTCTCTCTCTCTCTCTCTTTCTCTCTCTCTTTCTCTTTCTCTTTCTCTTTCTCTTTCTCTTTCTCTTTCTCTCTCTCTCTCTCTCTCTCTCTTCCTCGCTCTTTTCTCCCTCTCTTCCTTCATCCCTCCTTCCCTCCTTCCTCCCTTCCTTCCTTTCCTCCCTCCCTCTCTCCCTCCCCTGCCCCCTCCCTCCTAACCTTCTTTCCACAAACCTTTTTTTTTCTCTCTCTTTTTTATTTTTTTTTGGCGGGAAGAACATCGAATTAATCTCGACACCGAATTCGGAATCTCGAAAGGTGGTGAAAAAAAAAAAAAAAAAAATTTGGTTTCGAAACAGATAGTTGAAACCTTAGTGAAGCATTTTGAGTTCGTTTCGCCTGCACATTACATTCGGGGGGGTTCCAGGTACTTCGTGTTGGCGTTGTGTAACCGACCGGGTCTTTCCGTTGGGGGAGGGGAGGAGGGGGGAGGGGTTATTTTGATTTGTCTGGTAAGTGGTGTGTTGTGTGTTACGAGGGTGTCGGAACTTGCTTTTTATTTGTTTTTATTTTCTGTATTCTTTACTGTTATTTTTTCTTTTTTTTCTTTATTATTATTGTTATTTTTTTCATTTACTTTTTTCTTTATTCTTTATTTATTGATTGTTTTTCTTTCTTTTTTATTATTATTGTTATTCTTTTTTTTTTTTTTTTTTTTTTTGGGGGGGAAGGGCTTTCAACTATGGCCCTTATTGAAGCCCAACCTGCAGAGATAAGTGCGATAATGGTGACAGCGTTGTCTGTGTGATTGCAATGGTAATACGGATGTGATG
>NC_091560.1:2078381-2095881 GCF_042767895.1 Penaeus vannamei | reverse complement strand
GATTTTTTTTATTAATTGGGTGTATGTTTTTTTTTTTTTTTTCGTTACCGATGCAAAAAATAAAAAAATAAAAAATAAAAAGGCTTTTCGGTCGTTATCATCATTATTATTGCTTGTTATTTATAATGAGAGTGATTTAGGTTCGTGATTGTTATTATTATTGCCTCTTATATCTCTCGTTTCTTCTTCCTTTCCTCCTTTCTCTCTTCGTTCTTTCTGTTATCCTTCCTTGCTTTAGTTTCGTTCTTACCATTTTTATTCCTCTTATTTCTCTCTTATATTTTATTTTTCTTGTTTCTTCCGCCCTTCCTCCTCTTCCCCTAGTTTATCGCATTCCCTCTTCCTTCTTTTTATTATCCTTTAATTTCGTTCTTCTTCTTCTTCTTATTATTATTATTGTTGTTGTTGTTGTTGTTGTTGTTGTTGTTATTATTATTATTATTATTATTATTATTATTATTATTATTATTATTATTATTATTATTATTATTATTATTATTATTATTATTATTATTGCCATTTCTCTCGTTTCTTCCACCCTTCCGTTTTTCTCCCGTTTATCGTATTCTCTCCTATATCTCTCGTTTCTCCTTCTCTTCGCTCCCTCTCCCATTCTTTTATCGTATTCCCTCTTCGGTACTATTATCCTCCTTTGCCATTGTTATTTCTCTCTTATCTCCCATTTCTCTCTCCCCATCGTTTACCTATTCCCCCTTCGTTCCGTCTATTCCCCTCCCTTGCCAATGTTATTTCTCTCTTATCTCCTATTTCTCTCTCCTCTTCGTTTACCTATTCCCTCTTCGCTCCTATTATCCTCCCTTGCCATTATTATTTCTCTTTTTCCTCCGATTTCTCTCTCCCCTTCGATCCGTCTATTCTCCTTCCTTGCCATTGTTATTTCTCCCTTATCTCCCATTTCTCTCTCCCCTTCGTTTACCTATTCCCTCTTCGTTCCGTCTATTATCCTCCTTTGCTTTCGTAGATGCAGGTCACGTGATCGTCTGGAGATCGATGGCTGTATGGGCTTCAGTGACGCCGTAACCTGTAGGAAGATAAACCTAACTTGGCCTTTTTTTCTTTTCTTTTTTTCTTGTTCTGTTTCTTTCTCTCTGTCTGTGTGTCTTTTTTTTCTACTTTTTCTGTGTGTTTGTTTCTCTGTCTCTGTCTCTCTCTTACACACACTTTCTCTCTCTCTCTCACTTTCTCTCTCTCTCTCTCTCTCTCTCTCTCTCTCTCTCTCTCTCTCTCTCTCTCTCTCTCTCTCTCTCTCTCTCTCTCTCTCTCTCTCTCTCTATGTTTTATTGTTTTTTTTCTGTTTTTAAGTACTTTTTTATTATTTGAGGGGATGGGGGTAAGG
The DNA here is from genome assembly GCF_042767895.1 of Penaeus vannamei. Lineage (NCBI taxonomy): Eukaryota > Metazoa > Arthropoda > Malacostraca > Decapoda > Penaeidae > Penaeus > Penaeus vannamei. The sequence continues at coordinate 2,094,524 of NC_091560.1, read as the reverse complement.
GGAGGCGGGGAGGGGGGGGGAATTGGGTGCATTTTGGCTTAAAAAAAACACTAATTTATGATTTTTTTTTTTTCGTTTTCTTTGGCCTATGTCCCTTTTTTGCGCTCGCTCTTTCTCCCCCCGTCTCTTTCTCTGTTGCATAAAAAAAGTAAAGAAAGCTGCTCAGTTCTAGGAAAGCGGAGTTAATATGCTTCATCAAAAGGCATATTTAATTATGGCAAAAAAAAAGGGGAACCTTGAATACATAGACGGACGCGGACACACCCAGATACAGGGGAACACACACGTAGGCACGCACACACACACATGCGCACGTTGATGTGTACAGTACGCACGCACACGCACATATACGCACGCACGCACGCACAGGAATAAACAAACACACATACACACACACAAACACACACATACGCGCGCGTATTTGTGTACACACGTTCACATATACACAGCTTACATACATACATCAAGTTTATTGCGAATTGCAACTTCTCTTTCCCATCCTCATACCCCACTCCCCTCCCCTCCCTCCTCCCTCCCCCTCACTCCTCTCTCCTCCTCACCACACTCACCTTCACTCTCTCTCATCCCACCACCCCTTCCCATCCCCCCATACACTTCTCTCCCTCCTCCCTCCCCTCTCCCCACACTCCTCTCTCCTCCTCCCACCTCCCTTCCACTCCCCTCTCCCTCCTCCCTTCCCTCTCCCTACTCACCCTCTCTCCTCCTCCCACCACCCTATCCGCTTCCCCCTACACTCCTCACTCCCTCCTCCCTCTCCTCTCCCACTCCTCCCTCCCTCCCCTCCTCCCTCCCTCCTCACCCCACCCCACCCCACACTCCCCACTCCCCTACACTCCTCCTCTCCTCCTCCTCTCCTCTCCTCTCCCCTCTCCTCTCCCCACTCCTCCTCCTCTCCTCCTCCTCCTCCTCCTCCTCCTCCACTCCTCACTCCTCTCCTCCTCCTCACTCCTCTCCTCTCCTCCACTCCCTCCTCCCCTCCACAAACGAGTCGGATGCAATTGGTTCACTACTCTGGAGGCAAAGAGGAAATTTATCTGTATAGAGTCGGTCCTGGTAATTGCCCGAGGGCGTTTTTTCCCCGTTCTCTCGCTTTCAGTTGCATGTAATGTCTAATGGGGCCGAGCTGCACGTCATGTCTCTGCGCCGCTGCCGGTTGCCAAAGGAAAGAGCTGGGGGTGGGCGGGGAAGGTGGGGATGGGGGGAGGGGTGATGGGGAGGGATGGGGGGTGGGGGGAAGGTGGGTAGAGGGGGAGGAGTGGGGGAGGATGGGGAAGGTGGGTGGGGGTGGGTGGGGTAGGAGGGTGGGGTGGGTGGGAAGGGTTGAGGGTGGGGAGGGGGAGGGAAGGTGGGAGGGGGATGGGTGGGAAGGAGGAGAGGGAGAGATGAGAAAGAGAGGGTTTGAATATTTGTGTATATACAAAGTACATATATTATGTGTGTGTGTGTGTGTGTGTGTGGGTGTGTACATACACATATATTACTGTACTGAACCCACAAAGACACACACACATATAGTGTGAGTGTGATTGTGTATGTTACGTATATGAATATATATAAATGAATGAATACGCGCACACACACACACACACACACACACACACACACACACACACACACTCACCACTCCATGCACACCACCACCACCACCACTCACACACACACACACACACACACACACACACACACTCACTCCCAAACACACACACACACACACTCACACTCACTCACTCACTCACACACACACACACACACACACACACACACACACACACACACACACACACACACACACACACACACACACACACACACACACACACACACACACACACACACACACACACACACTCGATAACAGCAGAAACAACAATCGTAACAAGGGCCACGATAGTTTGGGCGAACTGCCGTTAGTCCGAAGTCGACCGAATGTGTAATGGCAAATGAAATGGAAGTTGGGGGAGAGTCGAGAGCCACGGCGCCGTAACAAGATGTGGGCTGGTGGAGTGGGGAAGAATCTTGGTTATTTTTTAAAACTGTTTTCTGGCTTTGTTCTGTTTGTTTGTCTTGGGGGGAGGGTGTATGTCTGTGTCTGTCTTGTCTGTGTCTGTCTTGTCTCTGTCTGTCTGTCTCTCGCTCTCTCTCTCTCTCGCTCGCTCGCTCTCGCTCTCGCTCTCTCTCTGTCTCTCGCTCTCTCTCGCTCTCTCTGGCTCTCTCTCTGTCTCTCGCTCTCTCTGGCTCTCTCTCTGTCTTCCTCTCTCTCTCTCTCTCGCTCTCTCTCTCTCTCTCTCTCTCTCTCTCTCTCTCCCTCCTCCTCCTCCTCCTCCTCCCTCCCTCCCTCCCTCCCCCTCCCCCTCCCCCTCCCCCTCCCTCCCCCTCCCTCCCCCTCCCTCTCTCTGAGTGGGTGGCGGGAAGGGGGGGAGGGGTGAAGATGGTGTCTTTGCACGTATTTCATTTGCAACTGTGAATATGTCGCGGGATTCTCGACCAAGTATGCCATTTGAGGACTTCGTTGGAACGTGTGTTGTGTGGGTTGCGTGCGTGGGTGTTTTTGACGAGCGTGTGTGGGTGTAAGAGAGAGGTAAAATGATGAGCGTTTCTCTGTATGTGTGGGTGGGTGTGTGTGTGGTTGTTAGGGGAGAGAGAGAGAGAGAGAGAGAGAGAGAGAGAGAGAGAGAGAGAGAGAGAGAGAGAGAGAGAGAGAGAGAGAGAGAGAGAGAGAGAGAGAGAATGAGAGAGAGAGAGTGTGTGTGTGTGTGTGTGTGTGTGTGTGTGTGTGTGTGTGTGTGTGTGTGTGTGTGTGTGTGTGTGTGTGTGTGTGTGGAGGCGAGAGAACCAGACATAGAAAAAAGGGGATTAAGAAAGAAAATAGCAGATCCTCTCTTCGAATTCGAGATTACAGTTGTAATATAAGCCTAAATACTTTTTAAAGGGAAACTCTCGCATATTCCCCTTCTCTCTCCTCCCTCCCCTCCTCCTCCTCTCTCTTCCCCTTCTTGCCTCCTCCCCTGGTCTCCTCCTCCTCCCCTGGTCTCCTCCTCCTCCATCTTCCCCTTCTTGCCTCCTCCCCTGGTCCCCTCCTGCTTTCCCCTCTCTTCCTCCTCTCTCCTTCTCTCTTCTTCCCTCCCCTCCCTTCTACTACTACTCCTGTTTCCCCCTCTCCCCCTCCTCTTCTACTAACCCTCCCCCTCTCTCTCCCTCCTTCCCGATCTCTCCTCCCTCCCCCACGTTTCCCTCTCTCCTCTTCCTCGATCTCTTCCTCCCTCCCCTTCCCTCCCCTACTATATCCCCTCCTTTCCTCTCTACTCCCTCCTCTCTTCCCCCTCCCCCGCTCTCGCCCCCCTCCCTCCTCCACCCCCCTTCCCCTTTCTGCTATCCCTCCCCCTCCCCCCCTTCCCCTTTCTGCTACCCATCCCCCTAATCTCCTCCCTCCCTCCACCCCTCCCCTTTCTGCTATCCCTCCCCCTAATCTCCCCCTCCCTCCCCCCCCCCTTTCTGCTATCCCTCCCTCCACACCCCCTCCCCTATCTGCTACCCATCCCCCTAATCTCCTCCCTCCCTCCACCCCCCTTCCCCTAATCCCCTTTCTGCTACCCTCCCTCCCCTCCCCTTTCTGCTACCCTCCCCTAATCTCCCCCCTCCCCCCCTCCACGTTTCCTAATTACACGCACTAACAAATAGCAAATAATTAACGTATGTCTCAGGGTTTGCAAATCGAGATGAAATCCCGGACTTGCAAGTGAGCAATGTTGCAAGGAGGGAAGGGAGAGTGAATTAAAAGAAAATGATTCGGTAAAGAAAGGGAGAAAGTAAATAAAAACAGACAGACCAACAAACAGACAGCAGAGACGAAGACGAAAGGAGAAAGTAAATAAGAACGGACAAATAAACAGACGGCAGAGACGAAGGCGAATAAGAAGAAGATTGAAGGAAGAAGGGAGAGAAAGAAAATTGATTAAGAACAAAAAAGAAAGAAACAGCAGAGACGAAGACGAATAAGAAGAAGGAATTGAAGGAAGAAGGGAGAGAAAGAAAATTGATTAAGAACAAAAAAGAAAGAAAGCTGATAAGATCGAAGAAGATTAAGAATAAAGGGAAGAAGGTAAAAAACGGAAGAAGGACGGGGAGTTATAGATCAAGAAAAAAGGAATTAAGGAATTGAATTTGAGGGGAAGGGAGGAGAAGTGAGGGGAAATTAGAGCTGAGAGAGAGAGAGAGAGGGAGGGAGGAAGAGAGAGAGAGAGAGAGGGAAGAAGAGATAGAAAAAACCGAGGGAGAGAGAGAAAAAAAAACGAGGGAGAGAGCAAGAGAGAGAAAAACAGGGAGAGAGCAAGAGAGAGAAAAACAGGGAGAGAGCAAGAGAGAGAGAAACAGGGAGAAAGCAAGAGAGAGAGAAACAGGGAGAGAACGAGAGAGACGAGAGAAACAGGGAGATAACTAGAGAGAGAGAAACAGGGAGAGAACGAGAGAGACGAGAGAGAGAGAGATAATAGTGTAGATAATTAAGCAAATGGCGAGAGAGAGAGAGAGAGAACGAGAGAAGGAGAGAAAGGAATAATTGATATGCGAAAGGAAAATAAAGAGAAGAGAAAAAAATGATAATCAGGTTACAAGGAAAGTATGGAAAGGGGGAGAAGGAGAAAAATAACTTAAGATTAAAGAACAAGAAGAGGATGGTGGGGGGGGGGGTGTAGGAATTTCATTAGTTATTCAATCTCTTTCTTGATTTTTTTTAAAGATCTCTTTTATTCTCTTCTGTCTAAGTTATTTAACTTCGTCCTCTTCCTACTCCCCCTACGCCTCTCTCTCCTCTTCCTCCTGTTTCTCTTTTTCTTTCTCTTCTTTTTTCTCATCTTCCTCTTCTGCTTCTCCTCTCCCACTCGCTCTCGATCCTCCTTTCATTCCTCCTCCTCCTCCCCTTCCTCCTCACCTCCTCTTCTCCTCTTCCACTTTCCATCCCCCTTTCCCTCCTCCTTTACTTTTAACTCTCCCTCCTCCTTCCTCCTCCTCCTTCTCCTACCCTCCCTCTCCCTCTCCTCCTCTCCCTCATCCTCTTCCTCCCCACTCCCTCTTCCACCTCCTCCTCCCCCTTCCTCCTCCTCCTACCCCTTTCATCCCCCACCTCCCATCCTCCTTCCTCCTATCCCTCCTCCTACTCCTTCCATACCTCCTCCTCCCCACTCCCCCCTCCCCCCTCCCCCTATCCTCCCCCCCTCTTCCCCTCCCCCTCCTCCTCCTCCCATACATATTCACAGCTTTTCTCCGTTCGTTCTCCATATGTCAAGAAGGAGCGTCTCCTCAGAGGGAACACGTCGGTGCGAATTACTCCGTCTTCTTGGGAACGTCTTCTCTGGTTGAGGAGGAAGGGAAGAAGGGAGGGAGGGAGGGAGGGAGGGAGGGAAGTGGTTTTCTGATCCTCCTTTTTTTTCTTCTATTTTTTTTTTTTTTTTCTTCTTTCTTTTTTTGTGTCTTCATCTCGTGTGGTTTCTCTCCCTTCTCTGCCTCTTCCCTTCTTTATCTGTTCTCTCTTCCCCTTCTCCAGCCCCCTTTTTATCCCTTTTCCCTCCTCCTTCCTCCTCTTTCTCTATTTTCTCTCCTCCTCCTCCTCCTCCTCCCTCCTTCTACCTCCTTCCACCTGGACCTCCCTCCTCCCTCCTCCCTCCCCTCCATCTACCTCCTTCCACCTCCTCCTCTTCCTCCTCCCTTTCTCTCCACCCTTCCACCTCCTCCCCCCTCCTCCCTTTCTCTCCACCTTCCACCTCCCCTCCTCCTCCCCTCCTTCCACCTTCCCCCTCCTTCCACCCCCTCCCCCCCCCTCCTCCCCCTCCCTTCCTCTCCATTTCCCTCTTTGCTCCTTAACGCTCTTATGAATACGGGAGAGGAACAGGAGGACGAGACCTTATGCATATTCTAATTTTGGCCGGCCTGAAGTTTTGATAATGTGGAAAATGTAGTATGTGATTCGATGCTTGTTCTCTCGGTCTCTCTCTCGGTCTTTTTTCGGTCTCTGTCGGTCTTTTTTCGGTCTCTGTCGGTCTTTTTTCGGTCTCTGTCGGTCTTTTTTCGGTCTCTGTCGGTCTTTTTTCGGTCTCTCTCGGTCTTTTTTCGGTCTCTCGGTCTTTTTTCGGTCTCTCTCGGTGTCTGTCGGTCTCGCGTCCTTTCGGTCTGTGGTTGGTTCGTTTATTTTGTTATTATCTCTCTCTTTCGGTCTTTGGGTTTCTTTGTTTTGTTTTCTGTTGTTCTTTCGGTTTTTTGTTTTCTCGGTCTCTCTCTCGTTCTCTCTCTCTGTCTCTCTCTCTCTCTCTCTCTCTCTCTCTCTCTCTCTCTCTCTCTCTCTCTCTCTCTCTCTCTCTCTCTCTCTCTCTCTCTCTCCTCTCCCTCTCCTCTCCCTCTCCCTCTCTCTCCCTCTCTCTCCCTCTCCCTCTCCCTCCCTCTCCCTCCCTCCCTCTCCCTCTTTTTCCCTTTCCTTTCCTGTCCCTTTTTCTTTTTAGCTTCGTTTTTGTTCGTAAAGATTAGCGAGATTAACAACATTATATTTATTCTTGTTTATTTATTTATTTATATATTATTTATTTATTTATTTATTTATTTATTTATTTATATATTTATTATTTTATGCCTCTGTTTCCCCGTCTTTTTTCCTCGACAATTAATTTAGAAAACAAAACATTACGCAAGTATTAGCAACGTAAGGTGAATATCCCATTGTTTATTTATTTATTTTTTTCTTTGGGGTGTGTGTGTGTGTGTGGGGGGGGGGTATTACTATTGTTTTTTCTTTTCTTTTTGTTTTTCTTGAGGGGGGGGGGGGTACGGTGAGGTATTATGCATAATAGATTGTGTTTTGTTTTTGTCTTCTTCCTGTTTTCTTATATATCTTTGGAGGGGAAACTATGGGAAATATTATGCGGTAAATATTTATATACTGTTGTGTGACGAGGATTATAATATAGCAAATATCTGGCGTATCCTTGCTCTGAGGAGAGGAGAAGGGGGGAGAAAGTTGGGAGGGAGGAGAGAGAGAGAGAGAGAGAGAGAGAGAGAGAGAGAGAGAGAGAGAGAGAGAGAGAGATGATTGGGAGAGTTGGAGGTAGGTGAGATAGAGATGGTCGAGGGGGAGAAAGGGAGAGGGGGGGAGTAAGAGAAGAGAGAGGAGAAGAGAAAAGAGAGAACAACCTAAACGGGAGGTGAAAGAGAAAGAGAGCGAATGAGATAGGTGTAAAACTGAGAGAGAGAGAGAGAGAGAGAGAGAGAGAGAGAGAGAAAGAGAAGAAAGAGAATAGATATAAGACAGAGCATAAAGGAGAGAAGAAAGAGAAAGAGAGCGAATGAGATAAGAGAAAACCTGAGAGAGAGAGAAAGAAAGAAAGAGAAGAAAGAGAATAGATAGACGACAGAGGGAGAATGAGAATCAGACCCAAAAGCACTGTAGTACTTACCCTCCCCCTACCCCCTCCAACCCCACCAACTCTAACCCCAATCAACCACCCCATTCCCCCCTTCCCCAACCACCCACCCAACCCCCCCAACCCCCAAAAAAAGAAAAAAAAAGAAAAACAAAAACAAAAAACACCATATACCCAAGCACGGGCGTGTGGCACATAGAGTATGTGCAGAGTCCATCTTCCGCGGCAGAGCATAAATTACCGCGGCCGTGATTGCCACCGTAATTGCAGTGATAACAGGGGGTTAATAACAGCCTTTCAGAATCCGGCTCATGCAAGCACCGCCTCGGGCAACCGGTCTTGTTTGTGCGAGGAGATTTGTCATAGCGAAAGCCGAGGAGTATAACGACCGCGGCGGCTGCTGCTTCGTTCTGATGGACTCTTGGTTCTGTGCTTGTAGGGGGGGGGGGTGGGGGGTGGGGGGGAGAGGTATGTGTGTGTGGGGTTGTTGGGTGGGGGTGTGGCGAGGGTGGGGGTGGGGTGGGGGGTGGGGGTGGGAGTGGGTGTGGAGGGGGAGGAAAGGGTATGTGGGGGTGGAGTTGTTTGGGTGGGGTGGGGAGGGTAGGGGGTTGGATTTGATGGGGGAAGGGGAGAAGAAAGGTGTGTGTGTGTGGGGTTGTTGGGTGTGGTGGGGGTGGGGTGGGGAAGGTGGTAGGATTTGATGGGGGGAAGGGGGAGTAAAGGTATGTGTGCGGGGTTGTTGGGTGTAGTGAACATAGGTGTAGGGGAGGGGGTGGAGAGTGGGTAAGGGTATGGGGATGGAGATCAGATGATGTTTTATGTTTTGTGTGTGTGTGTGTGTGTGTGTGTGTGTGTGTGTGTGTGTGTGTGTGTGTGTGTCCGTCTCGACCTTAACCCCGCCTCACCTTACAATCACCAGACGATATTCTGTAAGATCTCAAGATAGAGATCTTTCCTACACACACGCACACACACACACGCACACACACACACACACACACACACACACACACACACACACACACACACACACACACACACACACACACACACACACACAAACACACAAACACACAAACACATACATACACAAACACACACACACACACACACAGACACACACACACACACACACACACACACACACACAGAGAGAGAGAGAGAGAGAGAGAGAGAGAGAGAGAGAGAGAGAGAGAGAGAGAGAGAGAGGGAGAGAGAGGGAGAGAGAGAGAGAGAGAGAGAGAGAGAGAGAGAGAGAGAGGGAGGGAGGTGGAGAATATTTTAATGGGGTTAACACTGTGGTGGGGTCTCGTGTTGGGCGTGCGGGGGGCGGGCATGACTTAGAACGAGTGGGGGAGGGAGGGAGGGAGAGGGAGGGAGAGGGAGGAGAGGAGAGAGAAAGAGGGATGAAATGTGGGAGGTAGAGATAGAGGTAGAAGGAGGGAGGAGAAGAGAGGAGAGGAGAGAGAAAGAGGGATGAAATGTGGGAGGTAGAGATGGAGGTTGAAGGAGGGAGAGAGGTGGAGGAAATGTGGGGAGGTAGAGGGAAGGGAGAGGAAAGGCGAGAAGGAGGGAGGAAAAGAGAGAAGGAGGGAGGAAGGTGATGGACGGAGGGAGAAATGGATAGGGAAGAGAGGGAAGTAGGGATGGAGAAAGGAAGGAAGAGGGAGGAAGCTAGACAGATGGATAAAAAGAGATGGAAGAGAGGAAAGAAGACAGGTAGAAGAACCAAGTGCGCGGGAGAGGGAGGTGAGAAGGAGAAGAAGAGGAAGAAGAAAAGCGAAAAGAATGAGGAGGAAGGGAGGGAGTGGAAGGAGAAGGGAGAAGGAAAAGGAAAAGGGAAAAAGAAGTTCGGAGGAAGGAAGGGGAGTGGAAGGAGAAGAGAAGGAAGAGAAAAGGGAATAAAAGGAAAAGAAGAAGGAAGAAGAGGAGGAAGAGAAAAAGGGAAAAGAAGGAGAAGGAGGAAGAGGAGGGAAGAGAAAAAGGAAAAGGAGGAGGAGCAAGGGAGAGAGGGAGGGAAGGAGTGGAGGTAAAAGGTAAAAGAAAGAGGAAGGGAGGGAAGAGAGGGAGGGAAGGAGTGGAGGTAAAAGGGAGGGGGCGGGGGGGGGGAGGGGAGGGATAGTGGCCTATGCCGATTGTGGAGGAGAGAGAGGACCGGGTCATTTTTACGCTCGGCGGGGACTCTGAAGCTGTGCCGCGAGGATGGGAGTGAAGGGATGGGCGGAGGATAATGCAGAGAGGACGAAAGGTAGGATGCAGAGGGGGGGATGGATGAGAGGGAGGAGGGGGGGGCTCGGCAGATGGTGGTGGAGGGAGGGGGAGGGAGGGTGGGTGGGAGGTGTAGGTGTGGGGTGGGGTAGGATGGGGTAGGATGGGAGTGGGAGTGCTGGTGTGTGTGTGTGTGTGTGTGTGTGTGTGTGTGTGTGCGTGTGCGTGTGTGTGCGTGTGTGTCTGTGTGTGTGTGTTTGTATTTGTGCGTACGTATGAATCTTCAGAGAAAGAGAGAGACAGACAGACAGACAGACAAAGACAGCGAGAGAGGGAACCAGACAGGAAAGCAGAAAAACTAGACAGACAGGAAGACAGAAAGCTAGACAGACAGACAGACAGACAGACAGACAGAAACAGACAGAGAAAACGAGAGGCCAATGGAAAGAAAATACAAGAGGCTTAGCGAGAGGAAAAAAAGGAGGAAGGACGTAAGCCGATAATTACATGGAAAGGCAAGAGATGACAACTCAGGGTAATGGAGAATTAGGAGGGATGAGTAACAGTGTGAAGAGAGTTTGCAGTTTGGAATGGACGGGGGAAGAGAGGGAGAGAGGAAGGATGATAAAGAGTGGAAGGAGGAATGAGAGAATGCAAGGTAGGGGATAGAAGATGGAGATGGGAGAGAAAGGGGGTGAGAGAATGCAATGAAGGGGAAAGAAGATGGAGATGAGAGAGAGGGGGAAGAGAGGGAGAGAGGAAGGATGATAAAGAGTGGAAGGAGGAATGAGAGAATGCAAGGAAGGGGATAGAAGATGGAGATGAGAAAGAGAGGGGGGAGGGAGAAGGAGGGAGAGAGGAATGATAAAGAATGGAAGGAGGAATGAGAGAATGCAAGGAAGGGGATAGAAGATGAAGAAGATAGAGAGAGTGGGGGAATAGGAAAGGGAGGGAGAGAGAATTAGAGATAAATAAACAGATAAATAGACAACCAGAGAGACAGACAGACAGACAGACATAGACAAACGCCACCTCCCCCCCACCGCCAGATATTGCAACCAGCTCCCGACAGAAAAGGGGAATATAGAAATGCAAGCAGAAGACCAAGTCAAACAGACATGTATACAGACAATCAGGCAGATAAACAAGCAGACAAATAGACAAGGTGGTGAGTACACAGGCATGGAGGCAGGCATGGAGGCAGGCAGGCAGACACACGCCGACACATATAAGCGGAGCGGCCATGGACACCAGAAGGGGATTAAGTTGCCAGGGAGAGGGAGGAGGGGAGAGGGGGGAGGGTGGTGAGGGAGAGATGGGGGGAGTGGGTGGGGAGAGGGAGAGGGGAAGGGGGAGGTGGGGGAGTGGGAGAGAGGGGGGGAGGGGTGGGGTGAGGAGGGACAGAGGGTGTGGAGCGGGGAGAGAGGGGGAGAGGGGGGGTGGGAGTGGGAGAGAGGAGGGAGAGGGGGAGGGGGTGGGAGGAGGGGAGGGAGAAAGAGAGAAAGAGGAGAGAAAAAAACATTTACACGAACACGCACACACGCATACAGACAGAGAGACAGAGAGACAGAGAGACAGAGACAGAGAGACAGAGAGACAGAGAGACAGAGACAGAGAGACAGAGACAGAGACAGAGACAGAGACAGAGACAGAGACAGAGACAGAGAGAGAGAGACAGAGAGAGAGAGACAGAGAGAGAGAGACAGAGAGAGAGAGACAGAGAGAGAGAGAGAGAGAGAGAGAGAGAGAGGAGAAACGTGAACGTGAACGAAAGGAAGTAAAAACGACAAAAAGAAATACAAACTGAAACACACACATATACACATACACATACACGCACAAGCCATCATTTACAGTCATTCACACAAAAAAAACATCAAAGGGAGTGGATAAAATAATAATAATGTTAATAATAATAATAATGATAAATCCACAGACGAAGTAATCAGGAATTAAAGTTTTTTTTTTTTCGAAAGAAATACTCAACGACACTAGGCTCTCGGTGTGTTGCTCATAATTTTGTTATTTTTCGCTTCACAAAGTCTGTAAATATCAACTCGATTTTCGTTGTTTAATATTACTATTTGAAAAATAAATAAATAAAAAGTGCCCTAAGAATAGAAGCTAATGAATTGCTAATCATGTTCACAATACATACATGCATACGTACATATACACACACAAAAAAAAAATACAAGCAAAGAAACAAATACAAATAGATACATACATATATACATACATATTATATATATATATGTGTGTGTGTGTTTGTTTGTGTGTGTGTGTGTGTGTGTGTGTGTGTGTGTGTGTGTGTGTGAGTGCGTGTGTGTGTGTGTGTGTGTATATTTATGTGTACAGGGAAATTTTATCCGAGTAAAAAGCTTTCCCACACCCCCCCAAAACCCCCTTTTATTGTACTGCCTAATAAAAGGAGGGGAAAAGAGGGAAAAGAGGGGGAAGGAAATCAAAACGGCTTCCTCGCTTGGCATCGGACGAAGAGGGGAAAGAGGCGAGTAGGAGGAGGAAGAGGAGAAGGAGAGGAGAAGGAGGAGGAGGAGAAGAAAGAGGAGAAGGAGGGAGAGGAGAAGAATAAAGATGAGAAGAAAGGGGAGGAGGAGGTGGTGGAGGAGAAGGAGGAGGAGGAAGAGGACGAAGAAGAAGTGGGAGGAGCCGAATAAAAGAAGAAGAGAAAATAGGGGTCTGCCTGAAGGAAAATAGTAGTAGGAGGACAAGAAGAAGAAGAAGAGAATGAAGAAGTGGGAGAAGAAGAACAACAACTAGTAGTAGAAGAGATGTTGATACTCTTTTCCCCCTTCGACCTCCACCTAGAAGAGAGGGACGAAACGGGAATAAGAGGAGAAAGAGGAAGGGAGAGAAAAGAGATGGAACATGCATGGGAGAGACAGATTGATGGAGAAATGGGTGTGTGGGCAGAGAAAGGAGTTCGATGAAGACCAAAGGGGAAAGATGAATCGATAGATATAGGCATAATGACACAGAAGGGGGCCGGGTGGGTGGGGGTGGGGGGGGGGTGGGGCTGGGGGTGAGGGTGGGAGACTGATCAACTCCTGTCCGATTGGCGAAAGATATCAAAGATGCTTCTTGTCTTTATTTCTCGCGGGGGGGAGGGGGGATGGGGGAGGCAAGGCGGAAATCAATGAGGGAGAGAGAGAAAGAGAGAGAGAGAGAGAGAGAGAGAGAGAGAGAGAGAGAGAAATGAGACAGATAGACAGAGGCAGACACAGACAGACAAAAGAAAAAGAATGACAGAGAGAGAGAAAGACGGAGACTAGAAAAAAGACACAGACAAACAAAAGAAAAAAGAATGATAGAGAGAAAGAAAAAAAAACAGTGCCTAGAAAAAAAAAAGTCAAAGAGCACCCAAACGACACAAAACTAAAAAGAGAGAGGCATAAAAAGAAAGAAAAAAAGAAAATAAAGAACCCAAACGAGACAAAACTAAACAGAGAGACATAAAACGAAAGAAAAAAAACGAAAATAAAACGAAAAACAAACATAAGGAGAACCCCAGTCCCCCATTCCATCCCACTTATGAGAAGAAAAAACCCCGCAAAAACCGCCTTTAAAGTCACCAAGACAAGACTTTCACGTGGGGGGCTGAAACGCGTGTTGTCGGATCAGTCATCTAATCACTTTGGAAATTACCATAATGTAAGTGATCATGTTAGATTAGGGTTATGAAATGAGAAAGCGGATGATCGGTTGGAAGAATGGGGGGAGGGAGGGGGAAGGAGGTGGGAGGGGAAATGGAGGGGGAAGGGGGGAAGGGGGAAGGTGGAGGAGGGGTGGGAGGGAGGGAGGGAGGGAAGGGAAAGAGATAGAATTCGAGACAGACAGAAACAGAGAGAGAGAGAGAGAGAGAGAAAAAGAAATGGAGACAGAATCAGAGAGAGAGAATCAGAGAGTAGGGGGAAGAGTCCGAGAAAGAGAATGAGAGAGAGAGAGAAAGAGAGAGAGAGAGAGACGGAGAAAAGGGAATAGAGGGAATCGATCGATAAGAATCGGAATTAGTTCCACTTCGCGTCCCATCCATCTCTCCCCGAGTTGAATAACGACGACGCAGAAGAAGACGAGGGCGACGACCACGACAATGATGACGATGACGACGACGAGTGAATCAGGATGTGTGTGGATGACGTCGAGGCCCGGCTGTGATGACGTCATGAGATGTGCTTTGATTGATGGGGCGTCGATACTTTGAGGAATGGGGGGGGGCGAGGGGGAAGGGGTGGGGGAGGGGGGGGTGGGGATAGTACCTCCTTCCCTTCTCCCCCTCGGCGCGGACTGTGCCTCACTCGTAACGGGTGGGAAGTATTGGGAGTGGGTTGGGTGGTGTGGGTGGAGTGGTGGGTGGGTTGGATGGAGGGAGGGAAAGGGTGGAGTGGGTGGCTTGGGACGGGGTGGGTGGATGATGGGTGGCTGGAATAGGTGGGAGGAAGGTGGGTGAGCGGGGTGGTGGGTTGGAGGGAGGGAGTGGAGTGGGTGGGTGATAGGTTGGATGGGGGGAGGGAAAGGGTGGGTGGTGGGTTGGAGGGATGGACGGGGTGGGTGGATTGATGGGTGGGTGGGTGATGGGTTGGAGGGAGGGAGGGAAAGGGTGGAAGGAAGGTGGGTGGGTTGGAAGGGAGGGAGAAGGGTGGGTGAGTGGTTGTCGGTCGCTGTCGCAGTTGTGGCAGCGATTAGATTAGCAAAGATTGGGCGAGCGGTGCGGTTGACGTGTGTAATGGCTAAGTATGATCTATCCATCTTATCATCTTATATCTTATATGTCATTTACTTATTCAATCAATTTTCTCTTTTCTTATATCATTTACGTATTTCTTTGACATTATATACAGTTTCTTCTTTTAAGCAATTACTTCCCCAATAAGAAAATCAGAGACTTGAACAATGAAACATCAAAGCCGATGCAGAAGCTAAAAGAAGAAGAGGAGGAGGAGGAGGAATAATAATAATGATAATAATAATAATAATAATAATAATAATAATAATAATAATAATAATAATGATAATAAGAGGAGGAGAAGGAGGAGGAGGAGGAGGAGCAAGAAGAAGAAGAAGGAGAAGGAGAAGGAGGAGAAGGAGAAGAGAAAAAACAACAAGAATAAGATAAAGAAAAAGAAAAAAACAAAGAGAAGAAGAAGAAAGAAGCAGAAGGAAAGGAAAGTGATAAAACCGGTTACACTTGATAAGCGGCCCCGAATCATTGATAACCTCGCTAATAAACCCATGTACACCCTCTGGGCTAAGACCTCGCTCATGTTAACCAGTTGCATTTGCTCGGGTTGGTCGCCTTTCATGTCTCGTTCCCAAAGGTCAGGTCAGGTCATTTGTCACTGCATGGAAGAGAGAGAGAGGTGAAAGGGGGGCATTCGATATGATAATGGTCATTTTTTTATGTTTTTTATTGTTTGTTGTAGGTTTGTTGATTTTATTATTATGATTATGATTATGGTTATAGTTTTGTTTTTGATTTTTTAAATGTTTTTTATTGTTTGTTTATTGTAGGTCTATTGATTTTTTTTACTTTGATTATGGTTATGACTTTGTTTTTGATTTGTCATTTTTTTATTGTTTGTTTGTAGGTTTCTTGATTTTATTATGATTATGATTAGGTCATTTGTTTTTGGTTTGTCATTTTTTTATTGTTTGTTTATAGGTTTATTGATTTTATAATGATAATTAATAGGTCATTTGGTTTTTTGAATAATAGAGAAGAAACACTTGAAGAAACCCACTTCGGAGTGACGTCGTGGGATCGATGGCTTGCGCAAGAACCGGCGTTCATACTTACATATTTGAAAGTCTGCCTCGTGAACTTTTCCCGCACCGGGAGACGGCGCACGCGAAGAAAGGTCAGGCGGACCTTTCGGCGACCGCTGTCTTGGCCGCGGCGTCGAGGGGACTCTGCTTGGTCTCGGTCTCGGTGGTGGAGGAAGTCGCTTGCTTGGTTGGTTGGTGGCCGGGAGGGGTGGGAGGGGAGGGGAGAGGGGGGTGGGGGGTGGGGGAGGTTGGGGGAGGCACTGGCACTCGTGGGCGGGTGCACGCGCTCGTCCGTTTAGGCACGCGTGAGCTCATTCTGGCGTTCGCTCGCTCGTTCATTTATGCACTCACTCACTCACGCATGCATTCACTCATTCACTTACGCATTCGTTCACTCACTCACTCATTCACTTAGGCACTCACGCATTCACTTACGCACTCACTCACTCACGCATGCATTCATTCATTCACTTACACATTCATTCACTTACCCACTCTTTCACTTACACACTCACTCTCTTACTCACCCATTCGCTTACGCACTTATTCACTCATTCACTTCCACACGAACTCACTCACTCACCATTCACTTACGCACTCACACCTTCGCAGGCTAGTGAAGTCGGTTGTCATCAATTCACTCATGAGAAAGGAAGATGATCATGAGAAAGGAAGATGATCAGGCCTTTTCTTTTCTTTTCTTTTCTTTTCTTTTCTTTTTCTTTTT
>NC_091560.1:2055881-2060881 GCF_042767895.1 Penaeus vannamei | reverse complement strand
CTCTCTCTCCTCTCTCTCCCTCCCTCCCTTTCCCTCTCTCCCTCCCTCCCTCTCCCTCTCCCCCCCTCCCTCCTCCCTCCCTCCCTCCCTCCTTTCCCCTCTCTCTCTCTCTCCCTCCCTCTCCCTCTGTATTATTATAATCCAAGAAGATTGTCGTCATCCTTGCAATAGGAGGGTGTAATTCGACCTCATTTCGATGGAGGAGTGATGGCTAATTGGCCTCCGTTTTCCCGTTGCAGGTATGTGATGAGTCGCCCGTGAGGAGGAGGAGGTGGTCCGGCGAGAGGGGAGTGTGAGAGGAGGAAGCGTAAATATGCGGGTTTTTGTTTTGTTTTGTTTGTGTGTTTGTTTCTGTTTTTCTTTCGTTGTTTCTTTCTTCAATTGTTTGTTTGTTTCTTTATTTATTTTTTTCTTTTTTTCTTTTCTTTTCTTTCTTCATTTGTGTCTTTGCTTCTTTTTTATTTTGTTTCTTTCTTTTTTTTTATTTTCTTTCTTTTTTTGAGTGTATGTTCTTTGGGGAGGGGAAAAGGGGCTGGGGGGAATGTGAAGGAAAGAAGGGTGTGGATAGGAGAGTTAATCAGGTATAGTTATAGAGGTAGGCAGTCAGTCAACCAATCAGTCACTCAGTCAGTCAATCAGTCAGTCTGTCTGTCTGTCTGTCAGTCAGTGTCAGTAAGTCAGCCAATAAGTCCATCCAGCAACCACCCAATCCATCAATCCCTCAAATCTCTCTCCGAATCAGTGCAAACAGACATGCAGACACCCCCCCCAACACCCCTCTAACTCCCCCGCACCCCCCCTCCCCCTCTAACTCCCACCTCCCCCTCTAACTCCCCCCCCCTCCCCCTCTAACTCCCCCACCTCCCCCTCTAACTCCCCCACCCCCCTCTAACTCCCCCCACCTCCCCCTCCCCCCTCCTAACTTTCCCCCACCCCCTTCCCCTCTAACTCCCCCATCCCCCCTCTAACTCCCCCCACCCCTGCCCCCCTCTAACTCCCCCCACCTCCCTCTAACACCCCCTCCCCCCTAACTCCCCCCCTCCCCCTTCTAACTCCCCCACCTCCCCCTCTAACTCCCCCCACCCCCGTCTAACTCCCCCCACCCCCTCTAACTCCCCACCTCCCCCTCTAGCACCCCCCCGCCCCCCCCGGCTCCAACGGCGGCACGAGCTCTCCCCGAAAAAGCGCATCGCCTCGCTTCCTCCTCGCCTTTCCCGGGGCCTCTATCGCCCTATTTTACTATTTTTTCTTTATTTTATCGCCCTCCTTTATCGCGTGCTCGGGCCTCGCGTGACGGTCGCCTCTGTGGCAATGGCACATAGGTATCAAGGTCGGCAATTATGCCATTATCGTTATTATAACATCAAGGCGCGGGCGAATCCGTTTGTCTGCAGCTCGGATGGGCAAGATGGCGGCGGGCGGGTAGGGCCTCGTGGCGGGAAAAAGGCGGGAAAAGGCGGGAAGCGACGCGTGAGGTCTGGGTTAGGGTTGTTGGGGTTGTTGGGGGTGGGTTGGAGGTGGGTTTGAGGGGTGGTTAGGGTAGTTGGGTATGGGTTGGGGACGTTAGGGTGGGTTGGGGGTGGTGGGGGACGTTAGGGTGTGTTGGGGGTGGGTTGGAGGTGGGTTGGGGTGGATTGGGGTGGTCGTGGTGGTTGGGGGTGGATTGGGGACGTTAGGGATGGGGTTTAGTGTTTGGGGACGTTAGGGTGGGTTGAGGTGGTTGGGATCGTTAATGTGGATTGGGGTTATTGGGGGTGGGTGAGGTGATGATGGGGTGGGCGTGATATTTGTCTTTCTGTTGGTGCTTTTGGGATGGATGTTCCCACCCTTTTTATTATTTTTTTCTGATAGTTCTTTTTAGATTGATGTGTGCTTTTTTCTCTCTCGATCACTCTTTCTCTTTCTCTTTCTTTTACCTTCTTTCTCTCTTCTTCTCTCTACCTCCCATCTTGTTTCTAGATTAATTTGTGCTTTTTTTCTTGACCTTTCCATCTTACTCCCTCTTACCTTTCCCTTTCTTTCTCTCTCTCTCTTTCCTGCATCTCTTCGTCCTTTCCATTCCCTCCCCTCTCTCCCCTCCATCTCTCCTTCCCTTCCTCTCCCTATCCCCCTCCCTCTCTCCTTCCCATCTCCTTCTCCCTCCTCTCTCCCTTCCTTCCTCTCCCCCCCCCCTCCTCTCTCCCTCCCTTCCTTTCTCTCTCCTTCCCTTCCTTTCCCTCTTTTCCCTTCCTTTCCCTACCTCCCTCCTCTCTCCAATTCTTCCCCTATCCCTCTCTCTCTCTCCTCCCCCTCCACCCACCCCCTCCCCCCAGTGCAATTGCAACCCCCACGACGGCGAAATGCAAGCAGCCGCTTTCTTACCACTCGGCCTCAATTAGGAACGCGAAATGAATAAAATGAAAATAAAATGAACCGAAATGAATAAAAGGACAGAAGCGAGTTCGGTTGCAGAGTGGAGGCTGTTGCGGTTAGCTGCGGCGAGGAGGATGGGGTGGGGTGGGGGGGGGAGAGGTGGATGGAAGGTGGAAGGGGGGAGAGGTGGAAGGGAGATGGGAGATGGGAGGGGTGAGAGAAGGGAGATGGGAGGGGAGAAGTGACGGAGGGAAGGCTGAGAGGGGGAAGGGAGGAGGGAGAGAGGTGATGGTGGAAGAGGGAAGGGGGAGGTGAGGGGAGAGGAGGGAAGGGTGAGAGGTGGATGGGAGGTAGGAGGGAGGAAAGGTAGAAGGGAGGGGGAGAGGTGGAAAACAAGAGGGTGGAGAAGTGGAATGAAGATAGGATGGGGGAGAGGTGGCAGGAGGGAGGGGAGGAGTTAGAAGAACGGAGTTGAGGTGGGAGATGAGAGGAGGGAGAGGTGGAAGGGGTGTGTAAAGGTAAGGGTTAATGGGGGAAGAAGGGGGTGAAAAGGGTGGAGGAAAGTGAGATGGGTGGAGGTAGAGGCTGGAGGGGTGGAAGAGAGGGGCCGATGGGAGGGGAGAGGGTGGAAGGAAGGGATAGAAGAACCACCCCTCTTAAAAGAAAGCAAGACCCTCCCCATCCACCCCCACCCCCTATACCCTACCGGAAGACGCGGGGGGGGGGGTTGAAACCTTAAAGAAAACGGAGTGCTGGCGTGTGCCTTCATGTAGGGTGCCCGTTTAAGGAGAGGGAGAGGGGGAGAAGGAGAAGGGGAGGGAGAGGAAGATGGAGAGGGAGAGGGAGAAGAAGAGGAGGGAGAGGAGAGTGAGAGAGGGAGAGGGAGAGTGAGGGAGGGATAGGGAGAGGGAGAGAAGGAGAGGGATAGGGAGAGGGAAAAGGAGGAAGAGGGATAGGGAGGGAAAGGAGAAGAAGAGGGATAGGGAGAGGGAAAAGGAGAAGAGGGATAGAGGAGGAAAAAAGGAAGAAGAAGAGGGATAGGGAAGGGAAAGAAAAGAAGGAAGAGGGATAGGAGAGGAAGGAGGAAAGAGAGAGATAGGGAGGGAAAGACATAAGGAGGAGAGAGAGAGAGAGAGAGAGGTGCCTGTTAATTGACTAACGTAATGTAGAGACCCGTTTAAACTTGTTCCTGTTGCTTAATGGATTTTGCGAGGATTGAAATATTGCGCTAGTTCATACCATACCGTCTGGCACTACCGTTGGCACTGGCTGGAATTACGAGTGCCTGGGTGCCAAGCGGCTGAAGTACAAATTCTAATTAGTGGGAATGGCTGCATCGGAATGGAATAGGAATCACTGGAATAGGAATCACTGCCAATTTGTGTCAGGGACGGAGGGGAGCGGCACTTTCATTTCGCAATTACAGGACGGAGGGAAAATGACGTTATTTTCATAATTTCATAATGTGCTCGCGTGTTTGTGCGTGCGTGTGGGCGTGTGTGCTTTGCTCTGCTCGCTTACACCCAGACGCTTTTCTACAGACTCTCATTTCTGGACTTGGTGTTTGTAGGTACAGCACGCACGCGCACTCACGGACACGCACGCACGAGCGCACAAACGCACGCACTCATACACGCTCACACACACACACGCATGCACTCACACAGAGAGAGAGAGAGACAGAGAGAGAGAGAAGGAAAGAAAGAAAGAAAGAAAGAGAGAAAGAGTGAATGAATGGTAGATAAATAGATAGATAAATAGATGGATAGAGAGGGAGAGTGAGAGCGAATAAATGGTAGATGGATAGATAGATAAATAGATAGACAGAGAGGGAAAGAAGGAGAGGAAGAGTGATGCACACGCACACGCTTGCAATATTTGCAGTGTTGACCGAGGGCAACCGCAGGACGACCCCGAGGAGATGCTGTGCATACTTCGAGACGGGATGGGTCGTCCCTGCTGAAGGAACAGGTGGAGATGTTCTCTCTCTCTCTCTCTGTCTCTCTTGTTCTGGCTGTTTCTCTGTCTTTTTCTTTTTCTTTCTTTCTTGCTTTCTCATTTTTTTCTGTTTGTCTTTTTTTCTCTTTTTCTTGTTCTATTTTTTGTTTTCTCTCTCTGTCTCTGTCTCTCTTTCTCTTCTCTCTCTCTCTCTCTTCTCTCTCTCTCTCTCTCTCTTCTCTTCTCTCTCTCTCTCTTTCTTTCTTTCTCTTTCTTTCTCTTCTCTCTCTCTTCTTCTCTTCTCTCTCTTCTCTCTCTCTCTCTCTCTCTCTCTCTCTCTCTCTCTCTCTCTCTCCTCCTCCTCCTCCCTCTCCCTCCTCCCTCTCCTCCCTCCTCCCTCCTACCCCTCTCTCTTTTCCCCTCCTCCCTTTCTCTCTTCTTCTTCCCTCTCCTCCTCCTCCTCCCCCTTCCCCCTCCCCTCTCTCCTCCCCCTCCTTTCTCTCCTCCTCCTCCTCTCTCCTCCTCCTCCCTTCTCCCCCCCACCCTCCTCCTCTTCCTCCTCCTCCCCTCCCCGTCCTCCTCCTCCTCCCCCCCCCTTTTCCATCCCCTGACATAAGCTCCATTATGTGTCCAGTGTCCGAATCGGTGTGTCAAGTCCGGTTCAGTGAGCACCAGCGGATTAGGACGTTTTATAAAGCTCTTCTTTTCTC
>NC_091560.1:2033381-2043381 GCF_042767895.1 Penaeus vannamei | reverse complement strand
TGATGATGATAATAATGATAACAACCTAATAACGATAATGATGATGATAATAATAGATAATGATAATAACAAAGTCAGTGATAATTATAGAAAGAGAAAGGAAAAGAAGCTTAGCGTTTTGAAATAGACGGATATAAAAAGAGATGAATTTGTAAGACCCGAAACAATAACAGCTCATTAACGCAAAGAGGAAGAAGAAGAAGGAGAAGAAGAAGGAGTTTCGAAACAAAGCAAAGCATAAAAAATAAAGAAGAAAAAAGAAAAATGAATAATACTGAATGCAAAGAATACGCAAAGACTAGGGAAAGGGAATGAGAGAAGGAGAAGAAGAAGAGAAGAAGAGGAAGGAGGTGGAGAAGGAGGAGAAAGAGAAGGAAAAGGAGAAAGAAAAAGAAAAAGAATAATAAGAGGAATGACGGAGGAGAAAGAGAAGGAGGAAGATAAAATAAGAAGAGAATGCGGAGGAAGAGAAGAAGAAAGAAGAAGAAAAAAGAAAAGAAGAAGAAAGGAAAAATAAGGAGGCAGAGGATGCGAATAGGAAGAGAAAGAGAGAAGAAAGAATAAGAATGCATAACGAAGAGGATGCGTAGGAGAAGAAGGATAAGAAAAGAAATGATAAGAAGAAGAAGAAGAGGAGGAGGAGGAGAAGGGAAAATGGCGGAGTGAAGGATCCATCAGGAGGCGGCGAGGGCGGCGTTAGCGGCGGGCGGCTCGGGGTCTCCATTGTTCCCAAAGGCCGGAGGGAGCCACTTGTCCTGCGGGAGGGAGTGGAAGGGAGAGGAGGGAGATGGAGGGAGGGAGGAGGGTAGAGGGAAGGGGAGATGTGTGAGAGGGTGGTGGAGAGAGAGGGGAAGAGGAAGGAGGGTTAGGGGGTGGTGAGAGGGGAAGGAGGGTTAGGGGTGGTGAGAGGGGAAGAGGGGAAGGTGGAAGGGGAGACTGGTGAGAGAGAGGGAGAGGGGAGGGGAGGGAGACGAGAGGGGAGACTGGTGAGAGGAGGAGGGAGGGATAGGGGGGGAAGAGAGAGACTGGTGAGGGGAGAGGGGGAGGAGACTGATGAGAGGGGAGGGAGTAGGGGGAAGGGGGAGACTAGTGAGGAGAGGGAGGGTGGTAAAAAGGGGAGATTGGGATGGCAGAAGAGGAGGGGGGTAAGACTCCTGCCCATCTGAATTTTTGCGGAAAGGGGATGCCAGGGAAGGGGGGGGGGGAGGCAGATGACAAAGAGAAGGAAGGAGGAGAAGGATATAGAGGGGGGAGGGGGGTTATAAGTATCTGTTTTGGTATGTCTTGTTTGTTTATTCATTTGTAGAAAAAAAAGTACGAATGAGAATGAATATCCCACTACAAGATATATATAGAGAGAGAGAGACTTTTTATTTTTTTTACTGCTTTCGGATATATCTAAACCGGTCAAATATATCTTTGTTTTGTGAAGATATTCATTCTCACTCGTACTTTTTTTTTTTTACATTTGTCAATATTATTCATCTGTCTTTTCGTCTGTTTATCTGTTTTGCTGTTTGTCTGTGTGTATATTGAAAGTGAGAGTGAGAGGGAGAGAAAGAGAAAGAGAAAGAGAGAGAGAGAGAGAGAGAGAGAGAGAGAGAGAGAGAGAGAGAGAGAGAGAGAGAGAGAGAGAAGAACGAAAGAGAGAGAGAGAGAAGAGAGAACGAAAGAAAGAGAGAAAGAGAAAGAAAAGAAGAAAGAAATAGAGAAAGAGAAACAAGACTAAAAACGAAGAATAACAGGAAGAAGGAAAAGAAAGCCCAATAAAGGCACCGCGCACGCAAGCGGACCGACAGGGACCGAGTGACTGAAGCGGCCCAAGTTTAAATAACAGTGCCAAGGTGCCAAGAGCCAGTGCCGAGATTTTCAGCGCGTCTCACGAGATGGAAATTCCTCTTCTCGCCGAGGTTACCATAACACGCGAGATATGTCGTGCTAACACTCACACGTTTTCCTTACGAGGAAGTGGGTGGGGGAAGGGGAAGGGGGTGGGGAGAGGAGGGAGTGGGTAGAGGGAAAGGAGAAAGGGGTAGGAAGGTGGGGAGAGGAGGAGTGGTGAAGAGAGTAGGGAAAGGTGGTAGGAGGAGTGGGTTGAGGAAGGGATGGGGAGTGGGAGGGTGGGTGGGGAAAGGAGGTGAATGGGAAGAGGAGGAAGGGGTAAAGGGAGGAGGTGGGTGGGAAGGAAAGAGGGAGGAGGAAGAGGGAAGGGAGTGGGTGTGAAGGAGGAATATTGAAGGAATGTGGGTGGTTAGAGGAAGAGGGAAGGGAGGAAGTATGAGGGGAGGGGAAGGAGAAGTGAGTGGGAAGGAGGAAGTGAGTGGAGAAAGAGAAGGAGAAGAATAGGAAGTGAGTGTGAAGGGGAGGAGGGAAGATGAGGAAATGAGTAGAAAAGGGGAAAGAGCGAGGGAGGAGATAAACATAGGGGGAAGAAGAGATTGAAAAAGGAGGGAGGGAGAGATAGGGAAGAAGAGATCGAAAGAGGAGAGAGATAAGAGAGAGACAAGGAAAGGAAACAGCCGAAGTAAATGTCTCTCGACAATTTTTTTCTTCTCTCTCTCTCTCTCTCCTCTATTCTCTCCGTTCCTCCGCCTCCTCCTCATTTCTCTCTCATTTCCCCGAGTTAATGGCTTGCCAGTTATTCATCCATCGAAGCAATTTTATCAAGATGATTGAGGAAAAGCTGCTTATGATTTCCTATAATGAAAGATTATTATTTTTTCTCTCTCTCTCTCTCCTTTTCTCTTTCGGTTTGTCATTCTATTCGCCGAGAGCCATTTTGGTGCATAAGAGGTTTATGAAATATTTTTTTAGCGTGAGGTAAAAATGAATTTGAGGTTGAGTGGGTTTGCGTAGGCTTGCTCTGTGAGTGGGAAAGGGGGAGGGGGAGGGGGAGGGAGAGGGGGAGAGCCGAATGGGGGAGTAAGAGGAGAGGAGGAGGAGGAGGAGAGTGGGAGTGGGGAGGGGAAAGTAAATGGGGAAAGGGAATGGAGGGAAGAGAGATGGGAGAGTGAATGGCGAGTGAAGAAAGGAAGAGAAGGGGGAGGGAAAGGGAGCGGAGGGAGGAGGTGGAGGGAAAGTAAGAAGAAGGAGGAGGGAGGAGAGGAAAGGGAGTGAGGTGAATGAGGGAGTTAAGAGGGAGGAGGAGGAGGGAGAGCCTAAGGGAGGGAAAGGAGGATGGAAGAGAAGTTAAGAGGGAGAGAGAGAGACAGAGGAAAGAGATGAAAGAGAAGAAAAGGAAGAGATAGACATCAAAACACTGAAACAACAGACATAGCAAATGAACATAAAGAAACTGAAAAAAAGCCAAAGCAAGCCACATAAAAACGACCCTTCCCCCTTCCCCCTCCCCCCCAACCCCCCAAAAAAGAAGAAAAAGGAGACAATGACAACAAAGAAGAAAATAAACACACTCTCGGCCCGTGCTCTGTGGTCCTCGCCCTCCGAGAGAAGAAAAGGGAAGTGTCCCCGAATGCACGAGGACGACGGGGGCGACACCGATGGGGCTATTGGGGGACTGAGGGCGTGGTGGATGGGCGGTTGGGCGTGGGGGGGGAAGGGGGAGGATGGAGCGTGGAGCGGAGGGGTGAAGGATGGGCGGTTGGGCGTGGAGGGAGAGGAGAAGGGGGTGGAGGATGGAGGATGGGCGGTGGGCGTGGGGGGCGACTGAGGGCGTGGTGGATGGGCGGTGGGCGTGGGGGAGGGGTGAGGGGGGGAGAAAGTTGGTAAGGTTTTTTTCCTTTTTGTTTTGTTTTGTCTCTTTTGTTTGTTTTCTTTTCGTTTTTTTGTTTGTTTGTTTGTTTCTGTGTCTTTCTCTTCCCCTTGTCTGCCTGTTTCTCTTCTCTCCCTCTCTCTTCCCTCCTTCTTCTTCTTCTTCTTCTTCTTCTTCTTCTTCGTCTCTCCTCCTCCCTCCCTCTCCCTCTCTCTTCCTACTCTCCCTCCCTTCCCCCTAACTCCCTCTCCCTCTCTCTCCTTCCTCCCTTCCTTCTCTCCTTCCCCTCTTCATCTATATACCTATCCCCCTCTCCCTCCTCTCCTCTCTCTCATCTTCTCTCTTTCTCTCTGCTTCTTCATCCCTTTGCCCACTCCAAGTTAATGATTTCCGCATCCCATCACCATCTTCAGATTTGTCCCTTACGCCAAGACGCCATAAGGACCAAAATCTCGGCAGAACTCAACCATGATTACTTTGCTTGCAATTTTTTTTTTTTTTTTTTTTTTTTTTTTTTTTTCTCTTCCTCATTATTATTTTACCATTTTTTTTGTTCTCTCTCTTTCGCTTTTGTTTATTCCCGCCGTTTAATGAGCTCAGTCGGCGATACAAAGGCGGAATAAGCGCCCTTACGAACCTCGGCCGGAAGGTGCAAAATCCCGCACCGTCCCGCGCCGCACCATAGCCCTGCCTGCCCCCTGCCCCCCCTGCCCCCCCCCCCCCCCCGCGCCCGCGTATGAGAGTTAATGAGTTCGTTGTTTCGAGGTATTTTGAGGTAAGAAGAGGAGCGGTTGGTTTGTCGGACGGCGGGGCAGAAATTCGCGGAGGGATTAAGAGGGGGTGGGGAAAGGGAGGAGAATGGGGAGGGGGGGTGTGGGGAGTGGGTGTACGTAATGAGCGAGGGTAATGAGGGTGTGGGAGAAAGGATAAGGAGGAGAGGGAAGGAAGAGGGGAGGGAGAGGGAAAGAAATGAGAGAGAGAGGAGGGAACAAGAGGAAAGGAGAGAAGGAGAGGGAAGGAGAGAAGAGGGGAGATGGAGAAGGAAGGAGAGGAATAGGGAGGAAAGGTGAGGGAGGGAGGCGAGGGGAGGGAAAGGATAAAGAAGAGGTAGGGAGAAAGAGTGGAAGAGGGAAACAAGGAAGAACTGGAAGGAGACAAAAATTACTATGAGAAAGAGAGAAGAAAAAAAATCGTTTTTTCACATTTATATGAAGAAAAACAGAAAAGATCAAAACAAAACAGAAAAAAGAAGAAAACATAACAAAGCAAAACAAAAAAGAGAAGAGAAGAAAAGAAAACACAAAAAGAGAAGAAAACAAAACAAAACACAAAAAAGAAAAGAAAACTCAAAACAAAACAAAAACACACAAAAACAAGAGAAGAAGAAGAAAACAAAAATCAAGGTGCACTCTCTCCCTTTCCGTTTCACAACATAGATGCGAACAAAGGAGAAAAGAAAAAAAAAAGAAGAAGAAAAAAAATTGTCTATAATTACCCTCCTTGAACTCGTCGCTTTGAAAGGATACAATGTCCCGTATTTTATTTTCTTTATTTTTCCTTCATCTTCTTTATCTTCTCTCTTTTCGTCTTTCTCATTTTTTTCTCACTTTTTTGGGGGGAAAGGAAAGTGGAAGAAGGGGAGGGAGGGGGAGGGTGGAGGGAATGAGGAGTTGGGGGAAGGGAAGAGGGAGGTGGAGGAGGATGTGGGGGTTGGGGGGAGGAGAAATGAGGGAGTGGGGAGGGGGAGGAGGGAGGAGGGGGAGAAGAAATGAGGAAGTGGAGGGGAGGGGGAATGAGGGGTTGGGGGAAGGGGAAAGGGGAGGGGGAAGAAGAAATGAGGGAGTGGGAGGGGGAAGGGGAGAAGGAATAGTAAGGGAAAAGGGGAGAGGGAATGAAAATGGTTGGGGGAAGGCGAAAGGGGAGAGGGGGAGGGGGAAGAGGAAATGAGGAAATGAGGGAGGGAAGGAGAGGAAGGGGAGGGGGGGAGGGGAGAAGTTTATATTCCTTTTGAGGTCTCCACAATTGCCTCTGACGGCGCTCTCAAAGGAATCTGCAGCGTGAATTTATTGTTTTTAGGGGAAATCGTGGTTGTTTTAACATTGTTTTTGTTGCTGTTGTTGTTGTTGTGATTGCTTTTGTTTCTTTTAATTGTAACTACCATTATTATTGATGATATATTTTATTGTTATTATTATTATTATTGTTTTTGTTGTTGTTAATATTATTGTTATTATTAACATTGTTATTATTAACATTGTTATTATTATTATTATTATTATTATTATTATTGTTTTTGTTGTTGTTAATATTATTGTTATTATTAACATTGTTATTATTAACATTGTTATTATTATTATTATTATTATTATTATTATTGTTATTATCATGATTATTTTTATCGTTATTATTATTATTATTGTTATAATAATAATAATAATTATTATTATTATTATTATTATTATTATTATTATTATTATTAGCATTCGCAGTAGCAATAATGATGTTATTATTGTTATTACTAATAGTGACACTTATAATGATATTACTATTATTATTATAGTTTCCTCTTCCACTTGATCGACTGTTTTCCGCGTAATTATATCAGTTCCATCTTTCGCATTTGACAAAACAAAAAAAGAAAACAAACAAACAAAGAAAAAGAATTCCATCTTTCGCATTTGACAAAACCCCCAAAAAAAAGAAAGAAAGAAAGAAAAGGAAAGAAAGAAAGAAGTAAGAAAGAAAAGGAAAGAGAAGGAAAGAGAAGGACTCACCCTGATCGCCCCCGTAGGCCTACAGGTGAACGCATAATATTATTACAGGTATTCCCAGGTGTAAATCGGGACGGCGGCTTCTCATCCCACACGCCCCCGAGGCCAAGCAATTCGTCAGATTTTGGCTGCGGGCGGGCAGGGGGTGTGACAAATGGGGCGGGAGGGGGGGAGGGGTGCTGGTTCATCCTCCCCCACCCCCACCTCCCTTCCTCCCCCCTCCCTCTGTCCTATCCTGTCTCCGTCTCAACTTCTTCTTCTTTCTAATTGAACTCTTGGGTTTTCCCTTTTGTTATTTTTTCCTTGTCTTATGCCTTTTGATTTTTCTCTCTCTCGTTTTCTTCTTCATTTTCCTTCTTCTCTTTCTCGTTTTCTTCTTCCTTCTCTTTCTCCTTGCCCTCTTCCTTCGTCTTCTCTTTCTCCTTTTCCTCTTCCTTCTTCGACTTCTCTTTCTGATTTTCCTCTTCCTTCTCCCTTTTCTCTTTTCTTTTTCTATTATCTTTGTTTGCGTATTCTCTCTCTGATTCCTTATTACGCCTTTTTCACTCTTTTGTCTTCTCTTACTTTTATTGCGGTTATTTTCGTTCTCCCATTCTCTTCCCGCCTCCTCCTGTTCCTCCTATTCATCCATCTTCTCCTGTCCCAATTTTCCGATTTTCCTCTTCGTCCCCCTCCCTCCCTCCCTTCCCTCCCCCCACCCCTCTCTCCCTCCCTCCTTCCCTCCCTCCTCCTTCTGTCCTCCTCCACCTCCCCAAGCCTTCTCCTCCTTACTGGCTTCTAAGGGCTCTTCCTGTATCCTTTGTGGTTAGGGCAGGGGGCTGTGTGAGGATTCTAACAGTCCCTCACTCCCCCCCCTCCTTCCTGCGCCATTTCTTAGTTGTCTTTATTTTTTTCTTCTTTTTTCTTTTTCTAATTGTTTTTTTTTCTTCGTCTTCGTCTTTTTTTTCTGTTTTTTTCTTCTTCTTTTTCCCTCCTTTCTTTTTTTTCTTCTTCTCCCATTCTCTCTCTCTCTCTCTCTCTCTCTCTCTCTCTCTCTCTCTCTCTCTCTCTCTCTCTCTCTCTCTCTCTCTCTCTCTCTCTCTCTCTCTCTCTCTCTCTCTCCCTCCCTCCCTCCCTCCCTTCCTCCTCCCTCTCTCCCTCTCCATCCTTCCCCTCCCTCCTCTCTCCCTCCTCCCTCTCTCTCTCTCTCTCTCTCTCTCTCTCTCTCTCTCTCTCCCTCCCTCTCTCTCTCCTCTCCTCTCCCTCTCTCCTCTCCCTCCCTCCCTCCTCCTCCCTCCCTCCCTCTCTCTCTCTCTCTCTCTCTCTCTCTCTCTCTCTCTCTCTCTCTCTCTCTCTCTCTCTCTCTCTCTCTCTCTCCTCCCTCCCTCCCTCCCTCCCTCCCTTCCCTCCCCCCCTCCCTCCCTCCTTCCCTCCCTCCCTCCTTCCCTCCTTCCCTCCCCCTCTCTCTCTCTCTCCCTCCATTCCCCGTGACCTAAAGACACCTGGGATTCTTCAAAGATTAAGAACAGGTGTCATTCACGATGCAGATTCCAGTCGACAATGGAAATATCAAAAGAAAGCGAGGGTGTCTATTTTTATCTCTCCTTCTCTGTCTTTCTTCTCGAGACGGGGTGGCATTCTTAAACGTTTAGGAGGGAGAGGGAGAAGAAGAAGAAGAGGAGGAGGAGGAAGAAAAAAAATGTCTATTTCTCTGTCTTTCTTTACGTATTTTTATCTCTCTTTCTCTGTCTTTCTTTTCGAGATGGCATTCTTAACCGTTTAGGAGGGAGAGGGAGAAGAAGAAGAAGAAAGAAAATAGATGTTGTCTATTTCTCTGTCTTTCTTTTCGTATTTTTATCTCTCTTTCTCTGTCTTTCTCTTTTCGAGACGAGGTGGCATTCTTAAACGTTTAGGAGGGAGAGGGAGAAGAAGGAGAAGAAGAAGAAGGAGAAGAAAGAAAATAGATGTTGTCTATTT
The DNA here is from genome assembly GCF_042767895.1 of Penaeus vannamei. Lineage (NCBI taxonomy): Eukaryota > Metazoa > Arthropoda > Malacostraca > Decapoda > Penaeidae > Penaeus > Penaeus vannamei. Next base: position 2,034,942 of record NC_091560.1, on the reverse strand, counting down.
CTCTGTCTTTCTTTTCGTATTTTTATCTCTCCTTCTGTGTCTTTCTTTTTTCGAGACGAGGTGGCATTCTTAACCGTTTAGGAGGGAGAGGGAGAAGAAGGAGAAGAAGAAGAAGAAAGAAAAAAGATGTTGTCTATTTCTCTGTCTTTCGTTTCGTATTTTTATCTCTCTTTCTCTGTCTTTCTTTTCGAGATGGCATTCTTAACCGTTTAGGAGGGAGAAGAGGAAGAAGAAGAAGAAGAAGGAAAATAGATGTTGTCTATTTCTCTGTCTTTCTTTTTGTATTTTTATCTCTCCTTCTCTGTCTTTCTTCTCGAGACGAGGTGGCATTCTTAGACGTTTAGGAGGGAGAGGGAGAAGAAGAAGAAGAAGAAGAAGAAGAAGAAGAAGGAGAAGAAAGAAAATAGATGTTGTCTATTTCTCTGTCTTTCTTTTCGTATTTTTATCTCTCTTTCTCCGTCTTTCTTTTCGAGACGAGGTGGCATTCTTAAACGTTTAGGAGGGAGAGGGAGAAGAAGGAGAAGAAGAAGAAGAAGAAAGAAAATAGATGTTGTCTATTTCTCTGTCTTTCTTTTCGTATTTTTATCTCTCTTTCTCTGTCTTTCTTTTCGAGATGGCATTCTTCAACGTTTAGGAAGGAGAGGAAGGAGAAGAAGAAGAAGAAGAAGAAGAAGAAGAAGAAGAAGAAGAAGAAGAAAGAAGACGACGACGACGACGAAAAGAAAAAAAAAATGGAAATGTCATCTAATGTCCATGAAAAGTATCGGATTCTAAATGAGAAATGTAAATGAGTTTTGGATTCTCTTTGAGCGCGTTTGGGTTCTGATCGCTTTTTCTGAAACGGGATCTCGTATTATGTCGTCTATTTACTTATTTATTCTCCCTCCTTATTTATTTATTCTCCCTCCTTATTTATTTATTCTCCCTCCTTATTTATTTATTCTCCCTCCTTATTTATTTATTCTCCCTCCTTATTTATTTATTCTCCCTCCTTATTTATTTATTCTCCCTCCTTATTTATTTATTCTCCCTCCTTGTTTATTTATTCTCCCTCCTTATTTATTTATTCTCCCTCCTTATTTATTTATTCTCCCTCCTTATTTATTTATTCTCCCTCCTTATTTATTTATTCTCCCTCCTTATTTATTTATTTATTCTCCCTCCTTATTTATTTATTCTCCCTCCTTATTTATTTATTCTCCCTCCTTATTTATTTATTCTCCCTCCTTATTTATTTATTCTCCCTCCTTATTTATTTATTCTCCCTCCTTATTTATTTATTCTCCCTCCTTATTTATTTATTCTCCCTCCTTATTTATTTATTCTCCCTCCTTATTTATTTATTCTCCCTCCTTATTTATTTATTCTTCCTCCTTATTTATTTATTTATTCTCCCTCCTTATTTATTTATTCTCCCTCCTTATTTATTTATTCTCCCTTCTTATTTATTTATTCTCCCTCCTTATTTATTTATTCTCCCTTTTTATTTATTTATTCTCTCTCCTTATTGATTTATTCTCTTTGGTTATTTATTTATTCTCCCTCCTTATTTATTTATTAT
>NC_091560.1:2023381-2025881 GCF_042767895.1 Penaeus vannamei | reverse complement strand
TTGATTTTTGATTTGGTGATTGGTTGATTGGATTGGATTTGATTTTTGATTTAGTGATGATTGGATTGGATTGGATTTTTGATTTAGTGATTGGTTGATTGGATTGGATTTTTGATTTAGTGATTGGTTGATTGGGTTTGATTTTTAATTATTATTTGATTCGATTAGATTTTTGATTTAGTGATTGGTTGATTGGGTTTGATTTTGATTTAGTGATTGGTTGATTGGATTTGATTTTTGATTTAGTGATTGGTTGATTGGATTGGATTTTTGATTTAGTGATTGGTTGATTGGATTTGGTTTTTGATTTAGTGATTGGTTGATTGGGTTTGATTTTTGATTTAGTGATTGGTTGATTGGATTGGATTTTTGATTTAGTGATTGGTTGATTGGATTGGATTTGATTTTTGATTTAGTGATTGGTTGATTGGGTTTGATTTTTGATTTAGTGATTGGTTGATTGGATTGGATTTGATTTTTGATTTAGTGATTGGTTGATTGGATTGGATTTTTGATTTAATGATGATTTGATTGGATTAGATTTTTGATTTAATGATTATCTGATTGGATTAGATTTTTGATTTTGTGATTGGTTGATTGGGTTTGATTTTTGATTTAGTGATTGGTTGATTGGATTTGATTTTTGATTTAGTGATTGGTTGATTGAGTTTGATTTTTGATTTAGTGATTGGTTGATTGGATTCGATTTTTGATTTAGTGATTGGTTGATTGGATTGGATTTGATTTTTGATTTAGTGATTGGTTGATTGGGTTTGGTTTTGATTTAGTGATTTGATTGGATTTTTGATTTTTGATTTAGTGATTGGTTGATTTGATTGATTTTTGATTTAGTGATTGGTTGATTGGGTTTGATTTTTGATTTAGTGATGATTGGATTGGATTGGATTTTTGATTTAGTGATTGGTTGATTGGATTGGATTTTTGATTTAGTGATTGGTTGATTGGGTTTGATTTTTGATTTAGTGATTGGTTGATTGGATTTGATTTTTGATTTAGTGATTGGTTGATTGGATTGGATTTTTGATTTAGTGATTACTTGATTGGATTGGATTTTTGATTTAATGATGATTTGATTGGATTCGATTTGATTCTTGATTTAGTGATTGGTTGATTGGATTGGATTTTTGATTTAGTGATTGCTTGATTGGATTTGATTTTTGATTTAGTGATTGGTTGATTGGATTAGATTTTTGATTTAGTGATTGGTTGATTGGATTGGATTGGATTTTTGATTTAGTGATTGCTTGATTGGATTTGATTTTTGATTTAGTGATTGGTTGATTGGATTAGATTTTTGATTTAGTGATTGGTTGATTGGATTGGATTGGATTTTTGATTTAGTGATTGGTTGATTGGATTTGATTTTGATTTGATGATGACTTGATTGGATTGGATTTTTGATTTAGTGATTGGTTGATTGGATTGGATTTTGATTTGATGATGACTTGATTGGATTGGATTTTTGATTTAGTGATTGGTTGATTGGGTTTGATTTTGATTTGATGATGACTTAATTGGATTGGATTTTGATTTAGTGATTGGTTGATTGGATTTGATTTCTGATTTGATGATGACTTGATTGGATTGGATTTTTGATTTAGTGATTGGTTGATTGGGTTTAATTTTTGGTTTAATGATGCTTAATTTAATGTTTAATGGAATTAATTTTTGGTTTAATGATGCTTAATTTAATGTTTAATGTTTAATGGAATTAATTTTTGGTTTAATGATGCTTAATCTTGTGTGATGGATTGATATTTAGTTAAATATATTTTTTCCATATAAATGTTAGAGATTCATATATTTAGAGTTGAGTTTGAAAAGAGATTAAGGCGATTAAGTTCAATTTGAAATTAGAAGTCTGTTTTTTTGTTTTGTTTTGTTTTGTTTTTTATGTTTTTTTTCAGTTTTTGTCTTTCTGTATTTTGCTGGTATTCAGTTTTTATTTGTTCCTACGTTTTTGATTGTATGCTTTCTTTGTTTCTCTTTTTTTTTTTTTTTTGTTTATTTGGTATGTTTGATTGTATGCTTTCTTTGTTTTCCCTTTTTGTTTTTTGTTTTGGTATGTTTTTCCTTGTTTGGGATCAACGGGAAACATCGCTGAGTGGGTGATAACTGTTCAGCTGTTCTCGCCGCCCTGTGTAACAAACATATATTTTCGACGAGAAGTCACTTCACAGCGTAAAAAAAAAAATGGATAGATAGATAGAAATAAATGGGATAAAAGATTTAACTTCACAGCCTAAATAAAAATGAATTAAAATGGAGAGACATATAAGTAATAATAAATGTGATAAAAGATTTAACTTCACAGCGTAGAAAAATAAATTAAAACGGATAAATAGATAAGTAAGAATAAATATGATAACAAAAAAATAACTTCACAGCGTAATAAAAATGGATAGATAGATGAATGAAAACAAATAGGATAAAAAAAAAAAAAATTCGCTCTTTATTCGGAACAGAAGACAGAAAAGCG
>NC_091560.1:2015881-2018381 GCF_042767895.1 Penaeus vannamei | reverse complement strand
ACGATGAATTCAAGACATAAAAAGAAAAAAAAAAAATTATACTTTCTTTCTCTCAAAATTTGCCAAGAGATTCACTTCCAGATCCAATTTCTGTATTTTATTTTCACTATTATATACGATCTAGTCCTGTTTATATCAAATTAACATAACTACTGACATCTAACTCCCCCCCCCCCTCCCTGGCCGACATCAAATGCCCCTAATAATCAATCTTGAAGTTCTTTATTTTCCTTTGAAGAAAAAGGCAGAGATAATATATTTTTTTTCATCATGTTTTCTCGGAGTCACCTATTTATACACAAACATCTCTCGAGGTGGTGTAAGTTTTGCTGTAAGTATTCGGATGATTATTATTTACGCTCCCTTCGTCTCTCTCTCTGTTTGTCTCTCTCTCTCTGTTTGTCTCTCTCTCTCTGTTTGTCTCTCTCTTTCTCTTTCTGTCTCGCTCTTTCTCTTTCTGTCTCGCTCTCTCTTTCTGTCTCTCTCTCTCTGTCTCTCTCTCTCTCTTTCTGTCTCTCTCTCTCTCTTTCTGTCTCGCTCTCTCTCTCTCTCTCTCTCTCTCTCTCTCTCTCTCTCTCTCTCTCTCTCTCTCTCTCTCTCTCTCTCTCTCCCTCTCCCTCTCCCTCTCCCTCTCCTTCCCTCTCCCTCTCCCTCTCCCTTCACCCCCCTCTCTCTCCCTCCCTCCCTCTCCCTCTCCCTCTCCCTCTCCCCTTCCCTCTCACCCTCTCTTCCTCTCCTTCCCTCTCTCCTCTCTCCCTCTCCCTCTCCCTCTCCCTCTCCCTCTAGGCTCTCCGTTCTTGCCGTTAACGCACAACATAACTTTTATATAACCTGGAGCTAGAGGCGCTGTGTTGACTTTTTTAATCTTTGTACGTATGTATGTATATTTGTTTGCTTTCTTACATATTGTTTTCAGTTGTATCTGTCTGTGTGTGTGTCTCTTTCTCTGTCTGTCTATCTATCCTTCTGTTTTTGTTTTGTTTTTTTCTCTCTACTTTCTGTCCCTCTCTTTCTCCTCCCACTTCCTCCCTCCCTTCCTTCCCCTCCTTCCCTTCCTATCTCTCTCTTTCCTTCCTTCTCCCTTCCTTCCCTTCCTATCTCTCTTTTTCCTTCCTTCTCCCTCCTCCCCTCGCTCCCTCTTTCTGCTCTTCCTTACCTACCGCATATCCATTGTCACACGACAGTAACGGTCCTGGCAGTGCTCCTTCTTCATCGCCTTCTTCAGGAGAAAGAGAGGGAGAGAAGGAGACGGAGAGGGAGGGAGGGAGACGGGGGGAGAGGGAGAGAGGGAGGGGGAGAGAGAGAGAGAGGGAGAAAGGGAGAGGGAGAGGGAGAGGGAGACAGACAGACAGACAGAGAAAGAGAAAAAGAGAGACAGAGACAGACAGACAGACAGATAGACAGACAGACATAAAGAGGAAGAGAAATAGGAAGAAATAGAGAGCGAACGAGAACAACACAAGAAGGAAGGAAACCCAAGTGAAGGAGTTTGTCGCGAAGAAAAGACTTTTAGGCCTATATTTTTCTTCCCTCTTTTTATAGGCTTATGTAAATGACTTCCTTCTCTCTTGTTGCTTCCTCGGGGGGGTTGGGGGGAGAGGGGGGGAGGGGAGAGGGGGGGAGGGGGGGATAGTACGTAATTCGGCTGTCGTCAATTTCGGAATATAATTATCTTGAGTTAAGGTAATCATTTGTTGGACATGATAATTAGGCTCATTATTTGTGGTTTATGTAATGTTCTTCTCTCCCCCTTCCCCTCCCCCCTCCTTCCTCTCTCCCTTTTTTTTATGGGGGTTGTGTTCGCTCGCCGTGAACAAGCGGGGAATAAATCCGGCTTGTGTACCGGCGTGGGAAATGTTCTCTTTCTCTCTTTCTTTTACTCTTTATCAATTTTTCGCTTTCTTTTTCGGTCTATGGTTTGTTTGCTCTCTCTTTCTCTCTCTCTCTCTCTCTCTCTCTCTCTCTCTCTCTCTCTCTCTCTCTCTCTCTCTCTCTCTCTCTCTCTCTCTCTCTCTCTCTCTCTCTCTCTCTCTCTCTCTCTCTCTCTCTCTCTCTCTCTCTCTCTCTCTCTCTCTCTCTCTCTCTCCCTCTTCCTCTCCCTCCCTATCCCTCCTCTCTCCTCCCTCCCTCCCTCCCTCCCTCCCTCCCTCCCTCCTCCCTCCTCCCTCCTCTCCCTCTCCCTATCCCTCCCTATCCCTCCCTCCCTCTCCCTCTCCCTCTCCCTCTCTTTCTATTAAATGTCCCGCTTCACGTAAGAAAGTCGTAAGGAAATGAAGTCTTTGTCTTCCCGGTTCTCGAAGACTCGCCTGCCTTCTTGTTATTTTTGCCTCGCTTGCCTCTGTTTATTATATTTTTTTCTCGTGTTTGTTCTGTTCCTGCTTCGTTATTTTTTTGAATTATTTACCGCCAGGGGTGGAGAGAGGGGAGGGAGTGGGAAAGGGGGAGAGGGAGAGGGAGAGGGAGGGAGAGGGAGGTGGGGAGAGGGAGGGAGAGAGAAGGA
>NC_091560.1:2008381-2010881 GCF_042767895.1 Penaeus vannamei | reverse complement strand
TGTCTGTTTGTCTGTTTGTCTGTCTGTCTGTCTGTCTCTCTCTTTGTCTCTTTCTCTCTCTTTCTCTTTCTCTCTCTCTTTCTCTGTCTGTCTGTCTTCCTCTGTCTCTCTTTCTCTCTCTCTCTCTTTCTCTCTCTCTTTCTCTTTCTCTTTCTCTTTCTCTCTCTCTCTCTCTCTCTCTCTCTCTCTCTCTCTCTCTCTCCCTCCCTCTCTCTTTCCTTCTCTTTCCCTCTCTCTCTGTCTCTCTCTTTTCATTCATTAACTCAGCCTATTGATTCCATTACAAGTATTCTCCCCCCTCTTATCAAACCAACCATTCCCCCTCCCCCATCTCCCTTACCCCACTTTCCTCCATTCCACCTCCCCCTCATCCCCCTCCCCCTTCCCCAGCTCCCCCTCCCCATTTACCCTCCCCCTTCACCCTCATCCCCCCTCCCCCTTCCTCCTTACCCCTTACCCCCTCATCCCTCATTCCCACTTCCTCCTTACCCCCTCCCCACCTCCCCTTTATCCCCCACTCCCCCTTACCCCCCATCCCCCTTATCCCCCCATCCCCCCTTATCCCCCACTCCCGCCGTGGCTTCATCCCCTTCCGTCTCCGCCGTTTTTTGCCTCTCCGGCGACGGGAAAACCGAATTTTAATTGCGGTTCGATCGGGCTGCGAATATCGGACGTGCCAGCCGGTTGCCGAGGAGGGGGTGGGGGTGGGGGAGGGGGGGCTGGCAGCGTCCGGATAACGTTTCATGGGGATTGGAGGTTTGGGGTGTGAGGGGGGAGGGGTGGGGGTGGGGGAAAGGGAGGGTAAGTGGGGGTAGTGGGTGAGAAGGTTGGGGTGGGGGAGAGGAAGGGTAGGTGGGGGTAGAGAGGGGAAATGTGGTGGGAGGGGGGAGGGGTGACATGTGCTTGGTGTTTTGATTTGTTTTATTTATTTATATTTCTTTTTGTATTAATTTAATTTTATTTATTTATGTATTTATTCTTATTTTTATTTTTTTGCGTGTGTGTGTGTGTGTGTTTGTGTTTGTGTACATGTAAACACAAGTATATATATATTTTTTTTTAATATTTGCAGGGAGGTTAGAAGCTGCCAATAAAGTTAGGAGAAACAAAGGGGGAAGAAGAATAACAGAAAGAAAGAAACAAACATCCAAACAAAAATAAGCAAACAAACAAACAGAAACTCACGCAAACAAGGCTAGAAAAGGCAAAAAAAAGAAAAAAAAAGTTAAGAAAGCGTGACGTCACACCAGACACGTGACTTAGAGGGATCAGACTAACGAAAGACACTATAAAGGTACAATAGCATTCGAATTATTGAATTATCTATCAGTGAATGGATAGATAATTAAAAAAAACTTTATTATTGGAGGAATCTTCTTTACGCCCGTGACGTAGAGACGGGATCCTGTGACGGCGATGGGTGTGACGTCATAAAGTAGGCCTGTTGGGTAGGCCTATTTACTCTATTTCCTTTACCCTTATTCCCCTCTTCTCTCCCCACCCCCCTCAACCCCCTTCTTGTATGTTACAGTGTCCGCCCACGCCCTCGCTAGCCTCTCGACCTCGTGGGTTCTCGACGCCCGCGTGGTTTAGAGAGAGTGGGCGGGGCTTCTGAAGGGGTTGGGGTGTCTGGTTCTTTTCTTAGGGGGGGGGGTAGGGAGGAGGGGGTATTCTCTCCTCGTTTGTCTTTTGTTTTTTCCTTTTTTTGTTGTTGATGTTCTTGTTCTTGCGATTTTTGTTCTTTTTTCCTTTTCTTCTTCCCCTCCTCCTTCTCTTCCTCCTACTCCTACTCCTACTAATGCTATTACTACTCCTCCTCCTCCTATTACTACTACTACTACTATTACTATTACTACTCTTCCTCCTCCTCCTCCTCCTCCTCCTCCTCCTGCTCCTCCTCCTTCTCCTCCTCCTCCTCCTCCTCCTGCTCCTCCTCCTCCTCCTCCTCCTCCCCCTCCCCCTCCTTCCTCTATACTAGAAGTACTACATTGTTACTTTTCCTGCATCATCATCATCATATTACTATCATTATTATCATGATTATGTCATTTCTCTCTTCCACGCCATTCTTCACTCACGCCACTACACCATCTTATCAACCGCATCTCTGTTATTATTCTTTCTTATCTCTCCCTCTTCACTCCCTTTCTCTTTTCTCTCTCTCTCTCTCTCTCTCTCTCTCTCTCTCTCTCTCCCTCTCCCTCTCCCTCTCTCTCTCTCTCTCTCTCTCTCTCTCTCTCTCTCTCTCTCTCTCTCTCTCTCTCTCTCTCTCTCTCTCTCCCTCTCTCTCTCTCTCTCTCTCTCTCTCCTCCTTTTCATTCAGTCGCTGTTTTAAGCTCTTAATCATAGTGATCTTAAGACGAACTACTCAAGTGTTGAGTGATTAACTGAACTCAAGTTTTGATTCAGAAAAGCAAGTGCCTGTTGTTGGAGGAATTCGAGATGGCTAAGTCCTTCCACTTCTTTCTCTGTCTTGTGCTTTTTTTTTTTTTTTTTTTAC
>NC_091560.1:1985881-1995881 GCF_042767895.1 Penaeus vannamei | reverse complement strand
CTTATCCTCCTCCCTCTTCTTTCCTCTCTCCTTTTATCCCCCATCCATCCTTCTCCTTTCCCTCCCTCCTCATCTCCTCATTTCTTTCTCCTTTTATCCCTTTCCTTCTTTCCCTCCCTCCTCATTCCTTTCTCTTTCTATCCCCCATCCATCCTTCTACTTCTTTCCCTCATCCCTCCTCATCTCTTCCTCATTCCTTTCTCCTATTATCCTCCCTCCACCCTTCTTCTCATTTCCCTCTCTCCCTCATCTTCTCATTCCTTCCTCCTTCTATCCCCCATCCATCCTTCTCCTTCTTTTCCTCATCCCTCCTCATTCCTCTCTCCTTTTATCTCCCTCCACCTTCTCATTTCCCTCTCTCCTCATCTTCTCATTCCTTCCTCCTTCTATCCCCCATCCATCCTTCTCCTTCTTTTCCTCATCCCTCCTCATTCCTCTCTCCTTTTATCTCCCTCCACCCTTCTCATTTCCCTCTCTCCTCATCTTCTCATTCCTTCCTCCTTCTATCCCCCATACATCCTTCTCCTTCTTTTCCTCATCCCTCCTCATTCCTCTCTCCTTTTATCTCCCATCCACCCTTCTCCTCATTTCCCTCTTTCCTCATCTTCTCCTCATTCCTTTCTCCTTCTATCCCCCCCTCCATCCTTCTACTTCTTTCCCTCCTCCCTCATCATCTCTCCCTCATTCCTTTCTCCTTCTATCCCCCCTCCACCCTTCTCCTCATTTCCCTCCATTCCTTTCGCCAACGCACAATTTTTCTCCGAAAATCGTCACGTCCTTCTGCTCGCGCCCGACTAGCCTGGGTCACGTGGGAGCCCCCCCAGTAGGAACCCCCTAGCAGGAGCCCCCCCAGCAGGAACCCCCCTAGCAGGAGCCCCTCCAGCAGGAGCCCCTCCAGCAGGAACCCCCCTCCCCCCCTCCCCTTAGCAGGGCCACCCCCAGCAGAAGCCCCCCCCACCCCACCCAACCCCCAGTAGGAGCCCTCCCTCCCAGAAGAAGCTCCCCCCCGTCAGGAACCCCCCCAGCTGGAGACCTCCCTCCTCCCCCCCCAGCAGGATCACCCCCCCATCCCCCGCACCCCCTACCCCCACCGCGCCCCTCCTGCCTGGTGTCGGAGAAGCGCCGCGTGTCTTGGAGGAGGCGAGGAGGAGGCGCGGCGATGCAATGAATATTCCCCGTGACTTCAAAGGGAAGGAGGAGGGATCGCGAGGGGTTGGGGGGGGAGGGGGGCAGGTGCGCGGGGGATGGCGTGTGATGTGGCTTGTGTGCAGATGCATATATATATATATATATATATATATAGTATATATATATAATATATATATGTATATATAAATGTATATATATATATGTATATATATATGTATATATATATGTATGTATATATATATGTATATATATATATGTATATATATATGTATATATATATGTATATATATATATGTATATATATATGTATATATATATGTATATATATATATATATATATATATATATATATATATATATATATATATGTATATATATATATATATATATATATGTATATATATATGTATATATATATATATATATATGTATATATATATATATATGTATATATATATATATATATGTATATATATATATATGTATATATATATATGTATATATATATATATGTATATATATATGTATATATATATGTACATACATGTATATATGTATATGCATATATATATATATATGTGTGTGTGTGTGTGTGAGTGTGTGTGAGTGTGAGTGTGAGTGTGTGTGTGTGTGTGTGTGTGTGTGTGTGTGTGTGTGTTTACATATATATATATATATATATATATATATATATATATATATATATATATATATATATATGTATGAGAGAGAGAGAGAGAGATTTAGAAAGAGATACCAAGAAAGAGAGACAGACAGAGACAGAGACAGACAATCATAGATATCAAAGCAACAAAAGAGAACAGCAGAAAAAGAAAGAGAAGAGAAGCAAGCAAGAGAAGGGAGAGCGAGAGCCCCCACGATCCAAACGAGGTCCCGGCGCCGTTCGCAATTCACAAAGAACAACCGAACGGGTCTGAGGAGAACAGAAGCGCTTGTTCCCCCATACATCTTCCTTCTCGTGAGATTACCATTGCCTCCTCCCCTCTTCTGCCCCTCCTCCTCCTCCTCCTCCTTCCCCTCTCCCCTCTTCTGCCCCTCCTCCTCCTCCTCCTCCTCCTTCTCCTCTCCCCTTCCTTCTCTCCCTACGCCTACCCCTTCTCCTCGTCCTTGTTATCGTTGTCTTCTTTTTCCTCCTACTCTTCCTATTCCTCCTCCTCTCCCTCTTCTCCTCCTCCTCCTCCTCCTCCTCCTCCTCCTCCTCCTCCTCCTCCTCCTCCTCCTCCCCTTCTCCCCTCTTCTGCCCCTCCTTCTCCTCCTCTCCTTCCCCTCTCCCTCTTCTCCCCCTCCTCCTCCTCCTCCTCCTTCCCACCTCCTCCTTCCCCTCCTCCTCCTCCTCCTCCTTCCCCTCTCCCCTCTTCTGCCCCTCCTCCTCCTCCTCCTTCCCTCTTCTGCCCCTCCTCCTCCTCCTCCTTCCCCTCTCCCCTCTTCTGCCCCCCTCCTTCTCCTTCTCCCCCTCTCCCTTCCTTCTCTCCCTACGCCTACCCCTTCTCCGCGTCCTTGTTCTCGTTGTCTTCTTCTGCTTCTGCTTCTACTTCTGCTTCTGCTTCTTCTTCTTCTTCCTCCCTCCCTCCCTCTACCTATTTTACTCAAAACCTTCTCTTGTTGTGTCTTGTCTGTCTTTCCACTTTTCTTTTTTCTCTCTCTCTCCTCTTTCTCTCTTTACATACATACCTAAGGGGGCCCAGCTGAGTGGGACGATAATAAAAAAAATCAATCCTTCAAATAAAGGAATTTAACAGCCATATCTCGCTTCTTCCTCCCCCCCCCCCCCTCTCTCTCTCTCTCTCTCTCTCTCAATCTCTCTCTTACTCTCTCTCTCTCTCTCTCTCTCTCTCTCTCTCTCTCTCTCTCTCTCTCTCTCTCTCTCTCTCTCTCTCTCTATCTCTCTCCCTCCCTCCCTCCCTCCCTATCCTCCCTCTCTCTCCCGTCTCCATTTCTTTCCTCGCTTCTCACTCCCCTCACTCCCCCCAACTCCCCTCATCTTCCCCTATTCCCTCTCCCCTTTTCTCGCCTCTCCGTCTCATCCGATATTGCCATTAGTCATCATTAAAGAGAAATCTCAGGAACAGACGCGAGAGTAAATATTCATTTGCCGAACGAACAAGAAAGTATAATTACGTCTTCTCCCTTCTTCCTTCTCCCTCTCCTCCCCCCCCTCCCCCCCGCATCGCTGTCCCCTTCGTCTTAAAGTTTGTTCGCTTTGGCCTTACTCTCCCTTCTCGTTCGTACTCCCCGTCTTCCTTCCCTTTCGTAACCTCTAGTCTTAGCTTTTCCTTCTTCCTCTTCGATCTTCTCTCTTCTCTTCTCCCTCTCCTACGCATTATCGCACTTTCCTCCTCCCCCTCCCTCTTTTCCCTCACCCATGCCTCTCATTTTCCTTCTCCCCTTCGCCATTTCTCATTTCCTTGGCTCTCAACCCCTTTCCAGCCCATTCCTCCCCTCCTCTTCTAGCCCATTCCTCCCCTCCTCTTCTCTTCTCCCCCCCTTTCATTTCCTTTCCTTTTCTCTCCCTTTCGTCCCTCTTTCCCTTTCCTTCCCCTTCTCCCTCTCCTCCCCCCTCTCCTTTTCCACCCCCTTCTCCCTTTCCTCTTCCCTCTCCCTCTTCTGTACCCTCCCTCTCAAGTGTTCCTCAAAAAGCGAGACAAAATTTCCAAAGATGATTATTATTTTATCTATTATTATTATTATTATTATTATTATTATTATTATTATTATTATTATTATTATTATTATTATTATTATTATTTATTTTTATTTTATTGTTTTATTTATTTTATTATTATTATTTTTTTTTACGAGAACGACGTCGGTTTTCGTTGTTTTTTAGGTCTTTGAAGTGAACTAGATTTGACAAGGTTTTAGTGCTTTAAGGGTGTTTTATTTTTTATCGTTTCTTTTGGGTTAGGATGGTTTAGGATGTTGAATTAGGGAGATGAAAGTTTTAATGGGAGGTTGAGGGAAGAGGAATAGGGGGAGAGAGGGAGTTGCGAAAGGTAAATGGGGAAATTAAGGAAAGAGGGAAGGAGGTGAAATGTGAAAGGGGGGATAGGGTAAGGGTAAGAGGGAGGGAGGGAGGGAGGGTAAGGGTAAGAGGGAGGGAGGGGAGGGTAAGGGTAAGAGGGAGGGAGGGTAAGGTAAGAGGGAAGGAGGGAGGGTAAGGGTAAGAGCGAGGGAGGGAGGGTAAGGGTAAGAGGGAGGGAGGGTAAGGGTAAGAGGGAGGGAGGGAGGGAAGGGAAAGGAAAGGGGGGTGAGGGGAGGGGAAGGGTACGGAAGACGCCGAGTCGAAAAATGCGATGTCATGAGGTATGACGTTTCAGATTTCCCTCTACTAAGCGAGCGAATGAGGAAATGAGCGAATGAACGAACGACCAAATGAGCGAACGACGGAACTACCAAACGATCAAATGAACGAACGAGCGAACGACCAAATGGACGAACAACCAAACGATCAATTAAGCCAACCATCAAATGAACAAACGACGAACGAGCGAACAACCGAACGACCAAGCAAGTGAACGGCCGAACTAAACCAATCAAGCAAATGAGCGAACGACCAGATGAGCGAACAATCGAATAACCAAACGAGCGAACAACCGAACAACCGAACGACCAGATAAGCGAACGACCAAGCGAGTGAACGACCGAAATACCAAGCGAGCGAACGACCAAATAACTGAACGACCGAACGACCAAGCGAGTGAACAACTGAACGACCCGAACGACCCAGCGAGTGAACAACTGAACGACCCGAACGACCAAGCGAGTGAACAACTGAACGACCCGAACGACCAAGCGAGTGAACGACTGAACGACCCGAACGACCAAGCGGGCACGGCAACGGGACAGCTGCTACGGTAGGCGTCGCAACGTGCGTGGTGCGAGGCGATAAATCGGGGCACGGAATCAATTAGGCCTAGAAGGGAAGGGAGGGAAGGGAGGGAAAGGGAGGGAACTCTCGCAATCGTGCTTTTACTGCCGGTGACGCTTGGGGTCGGAGGGGGGGGGAGGTGGAGAAAAGGGAGGGTTCAGAGGAGGGAGAGAAGAGTGAGGGAGAGAGGGGGGGAGGTGAGAGAGCGGAAGGGTGGGGAGGTGGAGAAAAGGGGTTAAGAGGAGGGAGAGAGAGAGAAGCATGGAGGGTGAGGAGGTGGAGAAAAGGGGGGTTAAGAGGAGGGGGGAGGGAGGTGAGAGAGAAGAGTGAGGTGGAGAAAAGGGGGGTTAAGAGGAGGGGGAGAGGAGGTGAGAGAGAAGTGAGGTGGAGAAAAGGGGGGTTTAAGAGGGGAGGGAGAGAGAGAGAAGCGTAAGAGGGAGAGGAGGTGAGACAGATGAGTAAGATGAGGAGGCAGGAGAGAAGGAACAGGAAGGAGTTGTGAGGGGGAGAAGAGTAAGAGGGTGACGAGGGAAAGAAAAGAGGTGAATAAGATGGAGAAGAGGAGTAGGAGGGAGAAGTAACAAGAAGAAAAGAGACTATCGGGGATAGGGAAGCTTCTGTAAAGATAAGAGAGATAGTGCTTTGTGGCGGAGGAAGAGAGGAGGGGGAGGACGTTAGAGAGGGGGGGAAGGGGAAGGGGGAGGAGGGGGGTGGGAAGGGGGAGGAGGGAGGGGGGTGGAGGACGGATTGTCATGCCGCCGACCTCGCCAAACCTGAGAACAAGGGAGTCGTTGCTTCTACTCGGAGTGGCATCTGCCTTCGCTCTTCCTCGAGACAGATGGCTTGCTCTTAAAGACACACAGGCGATGCTCCCGACGCACTCTGCGACCTTCACGCACTCTCTCGAACGGGCTTCACACACTCTCGAAGGGGCTTCACACACTCGAACGGGCTTCACATGCTCTCGAACGGGCTTCACGGTCTTCACACACTCTCGATCGGGCTTCACACACTCTCGAACGGGCTTCACACACTCTCAAACGGGCTTCACACACTCTCGAACGGGCTTCACACACTCTCGAACGGGCTTCACACTCTCGAACGGGCTTCACACACTCTCAAACGGGCTTCACACACTCTCGATCGGGCTTCACACACTCTCGATCGGGCTTCACACACTCTCAAACGGGCTTCACACACTCTCGAACGGGCTTCACACACTCTCGAACGGGCTTCACACTCTCGAACGGGCTTCACACACTCTCAAACGGGCTTCACGGTCTTCACACACTCTCGAAGGGTCTTCACACACTCTCGAACGGGCTTCACACACTCTCGAACGGGCTTCACGCACTCTCGAACGGGCTTCACACACTCTCGAACGGGCTTCACACACTCTCGAACGGGCTTCACACACTCTCTCGAACGGGCTTCACACACTCTCGAACGGGCTTCACACACTCTCGAACGGGCTTCACACACTCGAACGGGCTTCACACACTCGAACGGGCTTCACACACTCTTGCACGGTCATCACGCGTTCTTCTCGCCATTACTGTCATCAACACGAAAGCGGAGATTTGTCTGTCTAACCGCTTGTTATGGTATCTTTAACCTTCCCTTTACAAGGCTTTAATTTTCTTTGTGGGTATTTGCTGTTGTTGCTTCTTCTCACTCCTTCTGATGTCATTTCTATCCCGTCTCTTCCTCGTTCATTTTTTTTTCTTGTTCCCATTTCTCTCTTTCGTTCTCTTCTCTCCTCCTTATCCCCATTCTTCCTTTATCTTCTTCCTCCTCCTCCTGCACTTCCTTTTCCACGTGCACCTCCTCCTCCACCACCTCCACCCCCCTCCTCCTCCACCACCTCCACCCCCTCCTCCTCCTCCTCCTCCTCCCCCCCCCCCTCCACCTCCTCCACCCCTCCTCCTCCTCCTCCACCCCCACCCCCTCCCCCTCCTCCTCCTCCTCCTTCTCCTCCACCACCTCCACCCCCTCCTGCACCGCCTCCTGCACCGCCTCCTGCACCGCCTCCTCCACTCCACCCCCCTCCTCCCCTCCACCCCCTCCTCCTCCTCCTTCTCCTCCTCCTCCTCCACCCCCTCCTCCTCCTCCTCCTCCACCACCTCCTCCTCCACCAGCTCCACCACCTCCTATTCCTCCACCTCCTCCCTTCCCCTCCCCTTAGCTCCCTGACCCGCCCTCCCCCTTATCCCTTCCTCCCCCTTATCCCTTCCTCCCTACTACTAACCGTAGAGATAAGCAAGTACGCCCCAGACACTTTATTCGCAAGTGTAATCGGCCGTGATAAAGTCAATTAGTGACGTAATGGTGGACTGAATTTTTAGACCATTGTGGTGGGTGATGAGGACGGGGTGAGGCAGGAAGGGGATTGAAGATGGGGTGGGGGTGTGGGGGAGTGGGAGAGCGAAGGAAGAGGGTGAGGAAGGGAGAGATGGAAGAGGGTGAGGGAGGGAGAGAGATGGAAGAGGGTGAGGAAGGGAGAGAGGGAAGGAGAGAGAAGAATGTTTGGAAGGGAGAGAGGGAGAGAGATGGAAGAGGGTGAGGAAGGGAGAGTGATGGAAGAAGGTGAGGAAGGGAGGGAGGGAGAGCGAAGGAAGAGGGTGAGGAAGGGAGAGATGGAAGAGGGTGAGGGAGGGAGAGAGATGGAAGAGGGTGAGGGAGGGAGAGAGATGGAAGAGGGTGAGGGAGGGAGAGAGAAGGAAGAAGGTGAGGAAGGGAGAGAGATGGAAGAAGGTGAGGAAGGGAGAGAGGGAGAGAGAAGGAAGAGGGTGAGGGAGGGAGGGAGAGAGATGGCGAAACGGAGGCAGAGAAGTGGCGGAGTGGGGAAGGAGAAAAGAGATGATATAAAGATAGACAGAGGGAAAGAGGAGAGAGAGAAGGAATAGAGTTAGAGAGGGAGATATGAAAGAGGAGATGGAGAGGGAATAGGGTTAGAGAGAGATATATGAAAGGAGGAGGAGGAGGAGGCGGGCACAAAGGCCGCTTCCGGAAGGTAGGGGGTTGAGAGAAGAAAGGGGGGGGGGAGGAGGGAGAGGGGAGAGAACCTCTGTCAGTTGGAGGTGATTTACTCCTCCCCCCCCCTCCTTCACCCCCTTCTTAATAGGTCCTCGGGGATGAATCATTAAAGAAGTTAATTAGTTTAATATGATTCCCGATTGTCACGAGGTGAGGGTGATGGAAGGGGAGGGGGGAGGGGGGGAGGGGAGGCCTGTCCATGGGTGTGAAATTATTGAAGATCCGGACAAGAGGTGCAACAATGGAGAGGGGAGAGGGGAGAGGGGAAGAGATGGCGAAGGAAATGGGACAATAAAGAGATGAATGGAGAATGGAGGGGGAGAGAGAGAAAGGGGTTGGAACCTACGGGAAATGAGATATCCCCTCCCCCCCCCCTAGAAAAAAATTGGAATATATTAAATGGAGGTGTTGAAGGGGGGTGGCAGGAATTGAAAATATGGGGGGGGGGGATAATCGACTAGAAGAAATTATTTATAGAGATAGACTTCGAATCGCAATTTCTTAAAGGTCATTCTTCATGAAGGTCAGTTACTATAATTTTCTCTCTTCTGTCTCTTCTCTCTCTCTCTCTTTTCTCTTCTCTCTCTCTCTCTTTCTTTTCTCTTCTCTCTCTCTCTTTCTTTTCTCTTTTCTCTCTCTCTCTCTCTCTCTCTCTCTCTCTCTCTCTCTCTCTCTTCCCTCTCTCTCTCTCTCTCTCTCTCTCTCTCTCTCTCTCTCTCTCTCTCTCTCTCTCTCTCTCTCTCTCTCTCTCTCTCTCTCCCTCCCTCTCTCCCTCTCCCTCTCCCTCTCCCTCTCTCTCTCTCTCTGTCGTGTCTTTTATTGCTATTATTTTTATTTATGTGTTTATGTTGTTACTCATTATTTATTTGGAAGATTTACAGTCCCTGTATGAAGACACCACGAGTCACGCCCCTCCCCCCCTTCCCCCCCCCACCCCTGATACACCCTCTTCCCCTCCCCTCCACCCACCCTCCCCTAGCCCACCCACCCCATCCTCTCCACCCATCCTTTCCCCTTCCCCCCTCCACCCACCCCCCCTCCCCTATTTCCTCCACCTGTTCCCTGCCCCTTCTCCCCCACCCACCCCATCCACCCACCCCTCTCCTCTCCCCCATTTCTCCTCTTCCCCCACCCTCCACCTGACCCCTTCCTCTCTCCCCACCACCCCGCCCCCCTGCCCCTTCCTCTCCCCCCACCCTCTCACCTGCCCCCTTCCCCTTCCTCTCTCTCCCCACCCCCTCCTCTTCCCCCATCCCTTCCTCTCTCCCCCCACCCCCTCCCCCCACCCCTCCTCGTTGCTATTCGAACACCGTCCGAGACATACATCACCGATGGCTTAATGAGCTTCGTTGTAGTCACCTGGTAGCGGGCGAGCAAACGCGCACGCAGGAGGGAGGGAGGAAGGGGAGGGGAGGGGAGGGGAGGAGAGGGAGGGGAGGGGAGGGGGAGGGTAGGAGGGGGAGGGAGGGAGGGAAGAGAGGGGGGAGGGGAGGGGAGGAAGGGAGGGGGGAAGGGGGAGGGAGGGAAAGAGAGTGGGGGAGGGAGGGAGGGAGGGAAAGTGGGGGAGGGAAGGAGGGAGGGAAAGTTGGGGGAGGGAGGGAGGTAAGGAGGGAGAGGGAGAGAGAAGTAGGGAATGAGAGAGACGGGGAATGAGAGAGATAGAGAAGCAGGAAAAATGAAAAAAAAAAAAAAAACGAAAGAGAGAGTAGGAAAAAGGAAAAAAAAGAAGAAGGAGAATGAAAGTCATAGAGAAGCATTAAAAAGAAAAAAAGAAAAGAAAAAGAAAAATTGGAAAAAATAGCCAAAGAAGAAGAAGAAGAAGAAGAAGAAGAAGAAGAAGAAGAAGAAGAAGAAGAAGAAGAATGAGTTGGCCGCGCCGCCCGCTAAATGATGGGTGTGAGGGAGGTGGACCTCGGACCCACCGCG
>NC_091560.1:1965524-1977881 GCF_042767895.1 Penaeus vannamei | reverse complement strand
GCAGGTGGGTGGGTGATGGGGGGCGGGGGGGGGGAGGGGAGGGGTGATGGGTAGTGGGGGAAGGGGAGGAAAATTGAGGGGAAAGGGGGAGATGGAGGGAGGGGAAAGAGGGGGAGGGGAGGATTGGTGCCAGGAAGGAAGGCGAAGGAAAAAAGAAAATCGAGGGAGGAGGGACGGAAGGGAGAGAGAGAAGACGAGAGGGATGAGAGAGAGGAGAGGAGGGGAGTGGGAGGAGGAGGAGGGAGAGGGGGAAGGGGAAGGGGGATACCCACGGCAGCTAAAGATAGTTCTTATTACAAGGTATCTCGGGCAAGAAGCATATAATGAGGGGTTTTATGAGTGGATGAGGGCGAGGCCAAGATAGGAGGGTGTTCTCGGATGCTTGTCTTGTTACCTCGAGTAAGTGTGCGCTATCTGGACCCTACCCCCCCCCCTGCCCTCTCCTCCCCCTTCCCTCCCCTCCTTCCAACTCTTCTTCTTCTTCTTCCCCTTCCCTCTCTTCCCTCAACAATCCTCTCTCCTCTCTTCCCTATCTTTTCCTACTCCTTTCCCTTCAATTCTCCTCCTCTCCACTTCCCTTCCTTTCTCATTCCTCCCTTCCTCTCTGTTCCCTCCCATCCTCTCTCATTCCCTCCCCTTCCTCTCATTCCCTCCCTTCCTCTCTCTCTCTCTCTCTTTCCCTCTCCCTCTCTCTCTCTCTCTCTCTCTCTCTCTCTCTCTCTCTCTCTCTCTCTCTCTCTCTCTCTCTCCCTCTCTCCCTCTCTCCCTCCCATTTCCACTCTTTCCCCCTCCTCTTCCCTCCCCCCTTCTCTTCAAAGTAGATTCATTACAAAAGGAGGAAGAGGAGGGAAAGTTAGAAGAAAATAAGAAGAACAGGTGAAGATTTGGAATTAAGGAAAGGGAAAAGAACATGAAGAGGGTAATAAGCAGAAGAAGAGAAAATTAAAAAGAGGAATTGGAGGAGAAAGGTGGAGGACAAAGAGGAGTAGGAGTGGGAGATGGAGCAGGAGAAGGAGGAATGACAGGAAGAGGATTAGAGGGAGAAACGGGAGAAAGCGGAGGAGTAGAAGGAGGAGGGAGATGAGTTGGAGTAGGAGTGGGAGGCGAAGTAGGAGGCGCAGGTGTAGGAGTAGGAGCTGGAGTAGGAGGGGGGGGTCGTCTCGATAAGACTTTAGACACAGTAATGTCCTCCACTTAGGCCAAGGCTATCATTTCTCTCCCTCCCCCTCCCTCCATTTCTCTCCCTCCCCCCTCCCCTCCCTTCATTTCTCTCCCTTCCCCTCCCCTCCCTCCATTTCTTCCCCCTCCCCCTCCCCTCCCTCCATTTCTCTCCCTCCCCCCCTCCCCTCCCTCCATTTCTCTCCCTCCCCTCCCTCCTCATTTCTCTCCCTTCCCCCTCCCTCCCTCATTTCTCCCCCTCCCTATCCCCCCCTCTCCACACTATAAAGTTGCCTGATAAAGGTTATTCTGCCATTATCAAGAGTTGACTCCGCGACCTCATCCTGTTCAACCCCCCCCCCATCTCCCTTACCTCGGATCCCTCCCTCCTTCCTTTCCCCTCCCCTCCTTTCCCTCCTGGGCCACCTCTCCTTTCTCTTTCTCCTCTCCCTCTTCTCTCTCTCTCTCTCTCTCTCTCTCTCTCTCTCTCTCTCTCTCTCTCTCTCTCTCTCTCTCTCTCTCTCTCTCTCTCTCTCTCTCTCTCTCTCTCCCTCCCTCCCCCTCCCTCCCTCCATCCCTCCCTCCCTCTCTCCTCCTCTCTCCCTCCCTCTCCTCCTTCTCCCTCTCCTCCCGTCTCTCTCTCTCTCTCCCTCTCCCCCTCTCCCTTCCTACCCCTCCCCTGTCCCTCCGTCCCTCGAAGTGTCGTGACCTTTTTTTTCGTGTTCTTTTTTCCTTCTCCTCAGAGCTGACCTTGTGACGCGCTGGACGGACATTGACGGATAAGGTCAAGACCCCGTGGCGTTGAACCCCGTGTTTATTGACCCTTTTCTTCGGGCTGGGAAAGAGGGAGAGGTCATCGGGGCGTGTCACGGGGGGTCACGCGGGGTCACGCGGGCATACGCTGTCGCGACCTTATGCCACGTTGTCCCCGCCCGGGCCCGTGATTACGGTGTCATTGTGTGTGTGTGTTTTTTTTTTTTTTTTTTTTGGGGGTGGGTGGGTGGTGGGGTGGGGTGTGGAGTGGGGTTAAGGGGGTTTGGGGGGGTTGGGAGTGGTTCGTGCATTTAGAATGTTTTTTAGTCACTTTCTTTCTCGTTCTCTTCTCTTCTTGGGGTTCAGGGATGAGGGTGGGGGGTAAAGGGGTTTGGGAGGGTTCTTCTTTGAGGAATTTTCTTAGTCTTCTTTTTTTCTCTTTGCAATTCTTCTCTTTTTTTATTCTTCTTCTCGGCTTTCTCTTCTTCTTTTTCTTCTTTCTCTTTCTCTTCTTTCTTTCTCTTTCTCTTCTTTCTTCTTGTTCTTCTTCTTCTTTTTCTGCTTCTTCTTCTTCTTTCTCTTTCTTCTTTTTCTTTTTCTGCTTCTTTCTTCTCTCTCTCACTCTTCTCTTCTTCTTCTTCTTCTTCTTCTGTCTCGCTCTCTTTCTTCTTCTTCTTCTTCTTCTTCTTCTTCTTCTTCTTCTTCTCTTCTTCTTCTCTTCCTCTTCTTTCCTTCCTTCTTCCTTCTCCTTCCTTCTTCTTTCTTCCTCCTCTCTCCTCTTCCTTCCTCTTCTTCTTCTTCTTCTTCTTCTTCTTCTTCTTCTTCTTCTTCTTCTTCTTCTTCTTCTTCTTTCTTCTTCTTTTCTCTTTCTTTTCTTCTCTCTTCTCTGCTTTTTCTTTCTAATTCTTTCTCTTTTCTTCTTCTTTCTCTTCTCTCTTCCCTCTCTCTTTCTCTTCTTCCTTCTTCTCCCCTTTCCCCCTTTCTCTTCTCTTCTCTCTCTTTCTCTTCTTCTTCTTCTCTCTTCTCTCTCTCTCTCTCTCCTCTTCTCTTCTTCTCCTTCTCTTCTCTCTTTCTCCTCTCTCTCTCCTCTCTCTCTCCACTCCTCTTCCTTCTCTTCTCTTCCTCCTCTCTCTTTCTCTCTCCCTCTCTCTCTCTCTCCCTCTCTCCCTCTCTCTCTCCCTCTCGCCAAGAGGAGACAGAGAAGAAAAAGTGTCGGAATATGTAAAATTTCGCCGCGTTTGTGATTTAGAAGTCAGATTTGGGGCGAGTGAGAGAAGAGGAGACAGAGAGGAAAAAGTGTCAAAATATGTAAAATTTCGCCGCGTTTGTGATTTAGAAGTCAGATTTGGGGCGAGTGAGAGAAGGGGAAGGAGAGGAGGAGGAGAGAGAGAGAGGAGAGAGGAGAGAGGAGAGTGAGGCAAATCGCAGGAATATATGAGGTTAAGATATTTTATTCATGGGCCGCTTGTGATTGTGAGTGATATGCTGAGGGGGGAGAGGGAGGAAGGAGAGGGGAGAGGAGGGGGAGGGAGGGGTAGAAGGACGAGGGACAAATTGAGGGGAGAGATAGTGAGGGGAAAGCAGATAGAGTGGGGAGAAAGGGAGCTAGGAGAGAGAGGGGGAGAGGGAGTGAGGAATGAATGAGTGAGAGAGAGAGAGACAGACAAACAGACAAACAGACAGACAGACAGACAGACAGACAGACAGACATACAGACAGATACAGACAGACAAACAAACAAACAAATTATCAATCAGTCAAACATACAAACAAAACAAAGAGTAAAAAACAAAATCAGGAAACAAAGCACAGAAAACGGAATCCAATATAAAGATAGAGAGAGAGGAGAGAAAAAAAAAAGATTACGAAAATTGAAGCGAGCGGGAGAGCGGGAGAGACGAGGCAGACAGACAGATGTCTTTCCCATTCTTCCCTCTCCGATCTTTCCATTCTTCTCGGTTATCTTACTTTGGTCTTTCCTTTCCACAGGTTGGTGCGGGGATCACGAAGGCGTAAGAGGAGCAGGAGGAGGAGGAGGAGGAGAGGAGGAAGAACGGGAGGTTAAAGAGAGAGAGAAAATTGGAAGTCGGAAAGAAGAGGAGGGAGGTGGTGGGGAATAAGGAGGAGGAGGAGAAGGAGGAGGTGGAGGAAGAGGGAGAAAGAGTGAGTGAGAAGGAGGAGGAGGAGGGAGGTGGGAGGAAGAGGGAGAAGGAGGAGGAGGAGGAGGAGAAGAGGGAAACACGGGAGACATAAGAGAAGAGAGCGAGGAAGGTGAGTCGGTGAGGAGAGGAAAGGAGAGTGGAGGTGGGAGAATAGGAGGAGGAGGAGGTGGTTTAGGTTGAGGAGGAGGAGGAGGAGGTGGTTGAAGTTGAAGAGGTAGAGATGGAGGTTGAGGTTGAGGTTGAGGTTGAGGTTGAGGTTGAGGTTGAGGAGGAGGAGGAGGAGGAGGAGGAGGAGGAGGAGGAGGAGGAGGTGAGGGAGGAGGAGGAGGAGGTGGGGGTTAAAGTTGAGGAGGAGGAGGAGGTCGTCGTCGATGGGGAACAGAACAAAGAAGCAATAAATAGCAGTCTGATATCTTACACTCATCAGCTGATCAACATAACCCCCCCATTACCCTTCCCCTTCATACCCCACCTCCACCACCAGCACTTTTCTTCCACCTCCCCCTTCTTCCTCTCCCTTAACCCTTTCCTTCCCTTTCCTCTCCTTCCCTCTTATCCCTCCCTTTCCCTTTCCTCTCCCCTCCCCATTTTCCCTCTCCCTCTCCCTCTCACTCCCTCCCACCTCCTCCTCCTCCTCCTCCCTCCTCCCTCCTCTACCTCCTCCCCCCCTCCTTCCTCCCTCTCCTACCCCTCCAAATTTCAATAAGCACAAGTTTTTTTTTTTTCCTTTCTTCTTCATCTTCATCATCTTCATCTTCATCTTCATCTTCATCTTCATCTTCATCTTCATCTTCATCTTCATCTTCATCTTCATCTTCATCTTCATCTTCATCTTCATCTTCATCTTCATCTTCATCTTCATCTTCATCTTCATCTTCATCTTCATCTTCTTCTTCTTCTTCTTCTTCTTCTTCTTCTTCCGCTCGAGTAAGAACACCCCGAGCGTGCGTGTTCATCTCGTTCAGCGGCGGAGGAACAGCTGGCCGGATTGACTGTGACTCGGCCTGTCCGGTGTTGGGGAAAGAGGGGTCTGTTGGGGTGGGTGAGCACGCGAGGGGAAAGAGGGGTCTAGTGAGATGGAGGAGGAGGTTGGGGGATAGAGTGGGAGGGGGACGAGAGGGTTGGGGGGAAAGGAGGAGGAGGTTGGGAGGGGGTGGGAGCAGGAGGAGGTTAAAGGACAGAGTTGGAGGTGGAGGAGGACGTTATGGGAGACTGGGAAGAGGTGGTGGGGGAAAGTGTAGAAAATTGGGGATAGTGGGAGTAGGAGGTGGTGGGTGGGATGGAGTGGGAGGTGGAGGAGGAGGAGAAAAAGAAGGAAGGAGAAGAAGAAGAAGAAAAAGGGAGCAGGATGATGAGAACGAGCGCCATTCTCCCATCAAGTAAGCATACTCCTTCAAGAGGAATCCATCAAAAAGAATAAAAAAAAAGTTGAAAGTGGAGTCCTCAGCGGGGACGGGGAATGGTGGATGAGAAGTTAGGGGAATGGGGGTGAGGGGAAGGAGTCCTCAGGATGGGGGTGGGGGTGAAGGGGTGAGGGGAGAAGATAGTCAGAGGAAGGTCGACAGCCTGCTCGAGTCTCCGCTTCAATTTGCCGAGGATTGTCTTTGAAGCTACTGCAGGAAGGTAGATGAAGCGAGGGGAAGAATCTGCGAAATTAGAAAAGGAAGGAAGGAGGAATTGGTAGAGAATTTGAAAAAGGAAGGAAGGAGGAATTGGTAGAGAATTTGAAAAAGGAAGGAAGGAGGAACTGGTAGAGAATTTGAAAAAGGAAGGAAGGTGGAATTGGTAGAGAATTTGAAAAACGGGAAGAAAGTTTCGATCGGGAATGATAAAAAAGGAGGAAAACTAAATAAATTTGATGATAATAAGGAGGGGGAAGAGAGAAGCAAGTGGAGGGAAGGGGGGGAGGATCTGCAGGGGGAGGGAGGGGGGAGCTGGAATGTTAGAGGAGGGAGGAGTGCCATACCAGGAAGAATGGAGGGAGGGAAGAAGGGGGAAGGGGGTAGGAGAGAGATGAGGGGACGACAGAAAAGGGGAGTTTGCAGGGGGAGAAAGCGAGGGGAAGGGAGAAAGGAGAAAAGAGAAAGGGGAGTTGGGAGGCGAGGGGAAAGGGGAACGAGAGAATAAGCAGCAAGGGGAGAGAGAGAATCAAAGAGAGGATAAGGGGAGAGGGGGGAAGGGGAAGGGGGGGGGTGCAGGCAATAGCTTAAGGTGGTGTCTTGGCGACGTGTAACCTGTTGCTCGCTCGGGGTTGTCCAAAGGCTGAGGTTCTGTGAGGTAAGGAAGAGGGGAGGGAAGAGGGGGAGGGGGTAGAGAGAGAGGAGGAGAGCGAGGAGAAGGGAGTGATAAAGGAGGGGAGAGGAGGAGAGGAAAGGAGAGTGGAGGAAAGGAAACGAGAGCAGAAGAGGGGAGGGAAGGGGGAGGGGATAGAGAGAGATGAGGAGAGCGAGGAGAACCTGTTGCTCGGGAGTGATAAAGGCTGAGGTGGAGAGGAGAGGAAAGAGAATGGAGGAGAGGAACAGATAGTGGAAGAAAGGAGAGGAGTGGAGAGGAGAGAGGAGGAGAGCGAGGAGAAGGGAGTGATAAAGGAAGGGAGAGGAGGAGAGGAATGGAGAGTGGAAGAAAGGAGAGGAGTGGAGAGGAGAGAGGAGAGCTGATCATAGAAGAGCGAGGAGAGGGGAGGGTGATAATGGAGAAAAGGAGAAGAGATGAGAGAGATGGGAAAAAGAGCGAGAAGTAAAAGAGGAGAAAATAAGAAAATAGGACGAGAAGAGACGAAGAAAAGGAAAGAGATATAAAAAGACACTAAAGAAGATGAGAAACGAAGAAAAGTCTTTAAAAGATGAAGAAAAGAGAGGATAAGGAGAAAGGAACAGAAAACCGTAAACATACAACCTGGGAGATAGAGACAAAAAATGATGAAAAACAAGAAATAATGAGAAATAAAAGGCAAAAAAGAAAACGGGGACAGGGAGGGAAACTTAGACAAATGTCGAAGGACTTTTTTCCCCTTGCCTCACGAAGGGGAAAAAAATGGGAGAGGCAAGACGTTGACGAAAATAAGAGGTAATGGAGGATAATAGCACCAATTTCTCCTCCAAAGAAAGAAGGAAAGAAAGAAAGAAAAAAAAGGCATTTGGACGTTAGTGAATCTGGTCAGAAAAACACCTCAGGTCGAAAAATAGATAAAAAAAGGGAAAAAGTAAGGAAAGGAAACAGAAAAAGAGGGAAGAAGGAGAAGGAGAGAGAAGAAGAAGGAGAGAGAAGAAGAAGGGGGAGATGGAGATGGAGAAGGAGAAGAGGAAGATAGAGAAGAGAAGACGGAGAAAGAGGAAAAGGAGGAGGAGGAGAAGGCGAAGAAGAAATAAAAAGAGGAGGTAGAGGAAAAAGAAAAAGAAAAAAAAAGAAAAATGAGAACCGAAGAAAAAGGACATTTTGAGAGTGCGTCGCGGATAGTAGCAAATTAATATTTTACAAGCGAAAGAAAGAAAAAAAAACGAAAAGAAAAAAGAAGATGGAAATGTCAGCGTCACTTACTTTAATAAAAATCAGAAGCTGAATTCCCTCTAGTCATTACTCTGTTGTCCTGGGGAGGGGGGAGGGGGGAGGGGGAGTGGGGTGGAGGAAGGAAGGAGGGACGAGGAGAGAAGATAGGATAGGAAGGGAGAGGGAAGGGAGGAGAAGATAAGATAGGATAGAAGGGGGAGAGGAGGAGAGAAGGGGGAGGAAGGGAAGGAGGGACGACAGGAGAGGAGATAGGATAGGAAGGAGGAAGGGAGAGGGAAAGGAGAGAAGATAGGATAGAAGGGGGAAGAGAGAAGGGGAGGAAGAGACAGATAAGAAAATGGGGAAAGGAGGAGAGAGAAGGGGGAGGAGGGAAGGGAGGAGAAGATAGGATAGGATAGGGAAGGGAGAGAGAGAGAAGGGGGAGGAGGGACGAGAAGAGAAGATAGGATAGGAAGGTGAGGAGAGAGAAAGGAGGGAGGAAGGGAGGACGAGGAGAGGGAGATAGGAGAAAGGAAGAGAGGGAGAGAGAAGGGGAGGAGGGAAGATAGGATAGAAAGGGAGGGGTCGGAGGAAGGAAGGAGGGACGAGAAGAGAAGATAGGAAAGGAAGGGTGGGGAGAGAAGGGGAGGAGGGGCGAGAAGAAGATAGGATAGGAAGGGAGGAAGAAGAAGGAGGAGGGAGGGAAGAGGGAGGAGAAGATGGGATAGGAAGGAAGGAGAAGGGAGGAGGGGCGAAGAGAAGATGAATAGGAAGGGAGGAGAGAAAGGGGGAGGAGGAAAGGAGAGAAGATAGGATAGGAAGGAGGAGAGAGAGAGAAGGGAGGGGCGGAGAGAGATAGGATAGGAAGGAGGAGGAGAGAGAAGGGAGGAGAGGACGAGAGAGAGAAGATAGGAAAGGAGAGAAAGAGGGGAGGAGGGGCGAGAAGAAGATAGGGAAAAGGAAGGGAGGAGAGAGAAGGGGGAGGAGGGTTAGAAGAAGAGAAGATAGAATAGATAGAAGGGAGGAGAGGAGAGAAGGGGGAGGAGGAAGGAGAGAGAAGATGGGATAGAAAGAGGGAGGAGAGAGAGAATGGGGAGAGGAGGGACGAGAAGAGAAGAAAGGAAAGGAAGGGAGAGAGAGAGTGAGAATGGGGAGGAGGAAAGGGAGGAGAGAAGATAGGAAAAAAGGAAGTGGAGGAGAGAGAAGGGGAGGAGAGGACGAGGAAGGGGGGGGAAGAAGGAGGAGAAAGAAGAAGAGTGAGATAATGGATGGGGAAAGAAGGGTGGAGAGAGAGAAATAGCAAAAGGGGCCTGAGAGATAAGGAAGGGGGAGCGGAGAAAAGAGATGGGAGAAGTAGAAGAGAGGGAACATGACAGAGAGAGCCCGGGAGAGGCCAGAGAGAGAAAAGGGAGGAACTGAAAAAAGAAAGATGAGAGAGAGAGAGAAAATAAGATGATATATAGAGACAGAAGAGCAATGGAAAGGAATTGAGAATTAAGAGAGGTTTGAGAGATAGCGGATAAAGAGGGGGTAGAGGAGGAGAGGATGGAGAGAGACTGATGAAGAAGAAGAATGATGAAGAAAAAAGATGAAGAAGAAAAATAATGATAAGAAGAAGAAGGACAAGGAGGAGGAGGGGACGAGAGGAGGAGGAGGAAGAGGAGAAGGAGAAGGAACAGGAAGAGGAAAAATAGGAGGAGGAGGAAGGGGAAGAGGGGGAGGAGGAGAATAGGGGTGGGGATTGCACCAAAACAAACCCCCCCCACCCCCACCCCCCGCCATAATCCGAGTGCGGCGCCAGGTACAAGGGCTAACTTGAGTTATTCCGTAAATAGGATTAAGACGATTGGATAATTGACCTCAGGTGATGCGGGGAGGATGGCTCCGATGCGGGGGTCGGCCGAGCGCGCTCTCACGCCCGCACGCCCGCACGCCCGCACGCCCGCGGGTTGGCGAGGGCGGGCGGGGGACTGGGCGGCCTGCTCCGGCTCTCGCGCGCACGCACACGCACTTACACTCACGGACATCTCACACTAACACTCATACACTCACACTCATACTCACTCATCACGCACACGCACACGCACACGCACACGCACACGCACACGCACACGCACACGCACACGCACACACGCACACACACACACACACACACACACACACACACACACGCACACGCACACGCACACGCACACGCACACGCACACGCACACACACGTATTTGCACGCAAGACGAATTTATATCTGACTTTTTTTTAACGATTATCGCACCTCAGTCATCGTTTTTTTTTTTTTTTTTTTTTTTTTTTGCAATTACCCAAACAATTGCGATAACCTTGCCAACCTCTCTCTCTTTCTTTCTCTCTTTCTTTCTCTCTTTCTTTCTCTCTTTCTTTCTTTCTTTCTTTCTTTCCTTTCTTTCGTCTGCTCTTCTATAACATAACAACAACAACAACAGCAACAACAGCACGTGACAACACGTGACATATGTATATAACCTTATAACAACATATATAACATATATATATATATATATATACTTTCTTTCTTTCTTTCTTTCTTTCTCTCTTTCTTTCTTTCTTTCTTCCCTCTTTCTTTCTTTCTTTCTTTTCTTTCTTTCTTCTCTTTCTTTCTTTCTTTCTTCTCTCTCTCTCTCTTTCTCTCTCAGCTCTCTCAATCTTCCTCTCTCTCTCTCTCACCTCCTCTTTCTCCTCCTCTCCCTCTCTTCTCTCTCTCCCTCCCCTCCCTCCTCCTCTCCCTCTCCCTTCTCCCTCACTCACCACTACGCATAAATCCTCCTCCTCTCCCCCCCTATTCCTCCCTTCACCATCACCCATCCACATCACCTCCTCTTCCCTCGATTCTTCCTCTGGCTCTATCCTCCTTCCTTCCTGTAAGGGAGATGGATTCCCAAGACAGACGAAATAACTGGCCAGACTATTTCGTCTTCTGCGAGGGGAAAATGCAGCTGGATGGCGAAGGAAGGAAGGAGGAAGAGAGAGGAAGAAGAGAGGGAGGGAAGGAGGGAGAGGGAGGAAGAGATGAAAGAGAGGGAGGGAAGGAGGGAGGAGAGAAGAGGGAGTGATAGGAAGAAAGACAGGGAGAGGGAGAGAAGAGAGAGAGAAAGAGAGAGGGAGGGAGAGAGAGAGGGAGAGGGAAATTGAGAGGCTGAGAGAGAGAGAGATTGAGAAGGCTGAAGGAGATTGAGAAGGCTGAGAGAGAGAGAGAGAGAGAGAGAAAGAAAGAAAGAGAAGAGAGAGAAGAGAAAGAGAGAAGAGAGAGAGAGAGAGAGAGAGAGAGAGAGAGAAGAGAGAGAGAGAGAAAACGGAGAGAGCGAAAGGAGAGAGAGAGAGAGAACGAGAGCGAAAGGAAGAAAGAGAGAGAGAGAGAAAAAAAACGAGAATAAAATAAGAGCGAAGAGAAAAAAAATAGAGGAAAATTAAGTCTGAGGGATGTCAGAAATGATGAGAGGAAGAACAAGGATGCGCGAGGCTGCAGGATGTTGAAGGATGGAAGGATGCGGGGACGAGGTTGTAAACAAAATCTTAATGAGTGGGCAGCGCGGCGGAGGATGGGGGGGGGGGGGGGGAGGGGGAGAGGGGCGAGGTGCTCTTTATCCCCCGACCATCCGGTTGCATAAAAAAAAGGTGGGGGAGGGAGGGAGGGAGGGGAGGTGGGGAAGGAGGGAGGGAGGGAGGGGAAGGGGATGTGGGAGGGGGCTCTCTCTCTTTCATTTTTTTTTCTTTCTCTCTTTTCTCTCTCTCTCTCTCTCTCTCTTTCTCTTTCTCTTTCTCTTCCTCTTTTCTCTTTCTCTTTCTCTTTCTCTTTCTCTTTCTCTTTCTCTTTTTCTTTCTCTCTTCTCTTTCCTCTTTCTCTTTCTCTCTCTGTCTCTCTTTCCTTCTTCCTCCTCTCTCTCTCTCTCTCTCCCTCTCTCTAAGTCTCTCTTTCCTTTTCCCTCCTCTCTCCCACCCTCCCTCCCTCCCTCCCTCCTCCTGCTTTCCCCTCCCCCCCCCCCCCCCTCTCTCTCTCTCTCTCTCTCTCTCTCTCTCTCTCTCTCTCTCTCTCTCTCTCTCTCTCTCTCTCTCTCTCTCTCTCTCTCTCTCTCTCTCTCTCTCTCCCCCTCCCTCCCTCCCTCCCTCCCTCCCTCCCTCCCCTTCCCTCCTTCCCTCCCTCCCTCTCTCCCTCCCTCCCTCCCTCCCTCTCTTGCTTCCCTCTCTCCCTCCCTCCTTCCCTCTCCTCCCTCCTTCCCTCTTCCTTCCTTTCCTTCCTCCTTACTTCCCTCTCTCCCTCCCTCCTTCCCTCCTTCCTCCCTCCCTCCCTCTCTCTCTCTCTCTCTCTCTCTCTCTCTCTCTCTCTCTCTCTCTCTCTCTCTCTCTCTCTCTCTCTCTCTCTCTCTCTCTCTCTCTCTCTCTCTCCCTCTCTCTCCTCCCTCCCTCCCTCCCTCCCTCCCTCCCTCCCTCCTTCCTTCCCTCCGTCCCTCCGTCCCTCTCTCTCTCTTTCTCTCTCTGTGTTTATATAAAGTATGTGACTGCATTGTATATGTATGTCCACTTACACATGCATAAATCAACATCTATAAAATGAAATGAACCTTTGCAACAACATATTGTATGAATAAAGATGATGTATAAACTGAGTGAATTAAAGAATAAGCAAAAGAGTGCTTCATATTAATACTTAGTCATTTTTTTAAGGGGAAGGGGAGGGGAGGCACCTAAGAGGGGGGAGGGAGGGGGGAACCTAAGGGGAAGGGTGGGGGTGGGCACCTTGGGATGAAGGAGTGGTGGGGGAAGGGGCA
>NC_091560.1:1953024-1960524 GCF_042767895.1 Penaeus vannamei | reverse complement strand
GGAGTGGGAAAGGGCGAGGACGGGGAGGGAAAGGAAATGGAGAATGGGAAGAAAAGAAGAAAAAAAAGGAAAAAAGGGAAAGGCAGAACGGTAGGAAGAGAGAAGCGAGTGATTGAGAGATATTATGGAAGGAAGGGAGAAAAGGGAGAAGGGGGGGGGAGGGATTAAGGGTAAATCGCTAAGGGAATAAGAAGGTAGTTTATCTTCCACGTTTTTTTTTTCTTTCTTTTTTTTTTTCTTTTTTTTTTTTTTGAGGTTGTTAAATGGCAATTTTCTTTTTAGTCTCCAGGGATGATGGCGATTCTAATTGCTTTTGGGAAAGTTTAAGGGAGAGGGAGAAGGGAAGGGCGAAGGGAAGTAGGGGAAGGGAAGCGCGGATTGTGCAGGAGGGTATTAAATAGGGGGAGTGGCTGATGTAGGGGAAGTGTAGGGTAAGGAATCACAACCTCGGTATAATTAGGGAGGGAGTAGGAGGGGGAGGAGGAAGGAGGGAGAGGAGGAGGAGGAGGAGGATGGAGGTGGGGGGATAGGAAAAGAAATAGGAGGCAGAAGGAAATGAAGAGGAGGAAGAGGGGAATGAAGAAGAGGAGCAGGAAGAAGTAGAAGGAGGAGGAGAAATGGGAATAGGAGGAGGAGGAAAAGGGAGATGAAGAGGAAGAGGAAGAGGGCAAGAAGAGGAAGAGAGACGAGGAAGAGGAAAGAAATGAGAACAGGGGAAGGAAGAGGAAATGGAAGTGGGAGAGATGGGAATAATTGAAGGAAGAGGAAAGTTTCAATAACAAAATAACAACGAGGAGAGAAACTAAGAGAAAATGATAATGACTAACAACAGCAACAACAAGAAGAACAATAATAACAACAACAACAACAACAACAACAACAACAACAACAACAACAACAACAACAACAACAGTACTAGTAACCATCGTTAAGACACTGGCGATACAGCAACAAGAACACGAAAAGAGAGAAAAGACAATAAAATGAAGTCGAGAGATGTGAAACACAGAAAGCAAGATGGAGAGACAAGGAGACAAGGAATCGCCTCAGGATGCAAGGAACTAGCCAAGAGAAGGTTTGCTTCGGGCCTCTGCGCAAGAGAGAAATGAGGAAAGAGGCAAAGAGCGGTTAGCGTTTTAGGGAGTTGTTGTTGTTGTTAGTGGGGGGAGGGGGTGTAGGTTTGATTTTTTTTTTTTTTTTTTTTTGTGTGATTGTTTTTTCTTGTGGATTTTTTTTTTTTTTTTTTTTTTTTGCGTGTGTCTTTTTTTGTGATTCAGATTTTTTTGGGGGGAGGAGGGGTGTCATTATCATTATTTTAGTTCGTTCTCTCTTTTTTCTTCTCTCTCTCTCTGTTCTGTCTGTCTCTCTCTCTCTCTCTCTCTCTCTCTCTCTCTCTCTCTCTCTCTCTCTCTCTCTCTCTCTCTCTCTCTCTCTCACTCTCTCTCTCTCTCTCTCTCTCTGCTCCTTTCCTTCTTCTCCTCCCTGCCTTCTTCCCTTCCCTCCCTCCCTCCTTCTCCCTGCTCCTCCCTCGCCTCCCCTTCCTCTCTCCTTCTCTCTCCTTTCCTCCCCTCCCCTCCCTCCCTCCCTCCCTCCTTCCCTCCCCTCCCTCCCCTCCCTCCCCTGGAACAAGGGGACCCTCCACAAAGGCACTAGAGTCGAGATTCGCTTGACCTTATCAAGCACGGCCCAAGTATGTGAAGGGTTGATTGCCGAGAGATAATGATAATGGTACAGATAGGTAGAGGATAATTACTTTACCGTAATTGACCGGTAGTTAGTAATGGAGAGGAGAAGAGGAGGGGAGGAGGATAGAGGGGGATAGAGAAGGAGGAGGAGGAGGAGGAGGAGGAGGAGGAGGAGGAGGAGAAGAGGGGAGGAGGAGGAGGAGGAGGAGGAGGAGGAGGAGGAGGAGGAGATATTGAGGGAGAAGGGGGAGAAGGAGAGGTACAGGGAGAAGGGAGAGGGTGATAGGGTTGTAGTGGAGAGCGAAGAGAGAGAAGAGAGAATAGAGGAGAGGGAGGGGGAGAGAGGAGGAAGGAGAGGAGAGGAGAAGGAGAGGAGAGAGGAGAGGAGAGGAGAGAGAGAGGAGAGGAGAGGAGAGAGAAGGGGAGGAGAGAAGAGAATAATAGTAGAATAAAGAAGGGTAAGCTTCTTTATAAAAGTATTTAACAAATTTAAGTGAAACAGCAAAAGAGAGAGAGAGAGAGAGAAAGCGAAAAAAAAAGAGACAGAAATCCAACGTACAGGGAATATTCAATAAATCCCCGAGACAATAGAAGAAGGGGGGGAAGAGCCGAAAGAAGCGAATGGGAAAATGAGTGTGAACGGAGGAGGAGCTACAGAGGGAGAGGAGAGGAAGGACCAGAAAAGGGGTAGAAATTAGAGGAATTATAGGATGGTGAGCATCAAAGTGATTGTGATTGGCAGCCATATTGTCTCGCCTGTGTCCATAGGGTACGCTGTTGGAGATGCGTGGACAAAGAGAGGGAATTTAATAACCGTTGTTCTACGATATGAAAAGGAGAGGGAGAAGGACGGAGGGAAGAAGGAGAGAGGAGGAGGAGGAGGGAAGGTGGGGAGGGGAGGGAGTAAGGGAGAATAGACGGAGGAAGGAGGGAGGGAGGAAGGATAGGGAAGGTGGGGAGGAGGGGGAAGAGAAGGAGGGAATAAGGAAGAGGAGATAGGCGAGGGAAAGGGAGATGGAGAGGGGAGGGGGGAGGAGAAGTGGATGGAGGGAATGAGAGGGAGAGGAGGAGGGATAAGGAGAGTAAGGGAGAAGGACGGAGGGAAGGGGAGGGAGGAGGGATAGGGGGAAGGTGGGGAGGGAGTAAGGGAGAAGGACGGAGGGGAAGGAGGGGAGAGGAAGAGTGGTGGGAAGGAGGGACAGGAGGGACAGCGAGGACGAGGAGGAGGGAGATGGAAAAGGATAGAGAGAGAGAGGAGAAGGAGGGAAAGGGAGATGGAGAGGGAGGGAGGGACAGGGAGAAGGAGGAAAAGGAAAAGAAGAAAGAGGAGAGAGGAGTAAGGGATAAGAATAAAAAGCAAAAATGACAGTAAAACCTGATAGCATGCATACGAAGAGGTAAGAAGGGAAGACAACTGAAAGAACCAAGAGAAAGCGAAAAGAAAAAAAAAAAAAGAAATAAACAAAAAACAGAAAGAGAAAGATACCCCCCCGCAAAAAAAAAAAAAAAAAAAAAAAACTAAAGAACAAATAAGAAATGCGAGTAATGAAACACAAGAAGACGTACAAGAGATTACAAGACATTGGGGGAGGGGGGTAAAAGTGAGTGGGGACATTGTGGGGTGGGGGAGGGGAGTAGTGGAGGGGGACATGGGGGTGGGGGAGGGGAGTAGTGGAGGGACATGTGGGGAGGGGGGGTAGTGGAGGGGACATGGGGGTGGGGGAGGGAGGTAGTGTGGAGGGGACATGGGGGGAGGGGAGAGGGAGGAGGGGGAGTAGCCCACACCCTGATACTTAGTAGAGGGGACATGGGGGAGGTGGGGGAGGGGTAGTGGAGGGGACATTGGGGAGGGAACATTGGGGGGGAGGGGGTAGAGGAGGGGACATGGGGGGTGTGGGAGGGGGAGGGGGAGTAGCCCACGCCCGATACTTAAAATCGGCGTAAAACGAAAGAAAAGTTGGACCCAAATGGCGTAACTTGGAGACCACGAGGTGACTCTGCTTCCGAGATGTATTCGCGTGATTGAGAGTCAGTGGACTTTGCTCTCTCTTGTCCCTCTCTCTCTCTCTCTCGCTCTCTCTGTCGTGTCTGTCTCTGTCTCTGTGGACTTTGCTCTCTCTTGTCTCTCTCTCTCTCTCGCTCTCGCTCTCTCTGTCGTGTCTGTCTGTCTCTGTGGACTTTGCTCTCTCTTGTCTCTCTCTCTCTCGCTCTCTCTGTCGTGTCTGTCTGTCTCTGTGGACTTTGCTCTCTCTTGTCTTTCTCTCTCTGTCGCTCTCTCTGTCGTGTCTGTCTGTCTCTGTGGACTTTGCTCTCTCTTGTCTCTCTCTCTCTCTCGCTCTCGCTCTCTCTGTCGTGTCTGTCTGTCTCTGTGGACTTTGCTCTCTCTTGTCTCTCTCTCTCTCTCTCGCTCTCTCTGTCGTGTCTGTCTGTCTCTGTGGACTTTGCTCTCTCTTGTCTCTCTCTCTCTCGCTCTCGCTCTCTCTCTGTCGTGTCTGTCTGTCTCAGTGGACTTTGCTCTCTCTTGTCTCTCTCTCTCTCGCTCGCTCTCTCTGTCGTGTCTGTCTGTCTCTGTGGACTTTGCTCTCTCTTGTCTCTCTCTCTCTCTCTCGCTCTCTCTGTCGTGTCTGTCTGTCTCTGTGGACTTTGCTCTCTCTTGTCTCTCTCTCTCTCTCGCTCTCTCTCTGTCGTGTCTGTCTGTCTCTGTGGACTTTGCTCTCTCTTGTCTCTCTCTCTCTCTCGCTCTCTCTGTCGTGTCTGTCTGTCTCTGTGGACTTTGCTCTCTCTTGTCTCTCTCTCTCTCGCTCTCTCTGTCGTGTCTGTCTCTGTGGACTTTTCTCTCTCTTGTCTCTCTCTCTCTCGCTCTCTCTGTCGTGTCTGTCTGTCTCTGTGGACTTTGCTCTCTCTTGTCTCTCTCTCTCTCGCTCTCTCTGTCGTGTCTGTCTGTCTCTATGGACTTTGCTCTCTCTTGTCTCTCTCTCTCTCTCGCTCTCTCTGTCGTGTCTGTCTGTCTCTGTGGACTTTGCTCTCTCTTGTCTCTCTCTCTCTCTCTCGCTCTCTCTGTCGTGTCTGTCTCTGTCTCTGTGGACTTTGCTCTCTCTTGTCTCTCTCTCTCTGTCGCTCTCTCTGTCGTGTCTGTCTGTCTCTGTGGACTTTGCTCTCTCTTGTCTCTCTCTCTCTCTCTCTCTGTCGTGTCTGTCTGTCTCTGTGGACTTTGCTCTCTCTTGTCTCTCTCTCTCTCGCTCTCTCTGTCGTGTCTGTCTGTCTCTGTGGACTTTGCTCTCTCTTGTCTCTCTCTCTCACTCTCTCTGTCGTGTCTCTGTCTGTCTGTCTCTGTCTCTTGTCTCGTTCTCTCTATTGTCCTCCGTGCGTTATTATTACGGTCAGGGATTCTCTAATCTCTTGTCTTTGTATGGGGATTGGATGAGGAAGACGGTGTAATTGGCTGAGTTTTTTCTCTCTTTTTCTTTCTCTCTGTCTCTCTCTTTCACTCTTTCTTTCTTTTTCTTTTCTCTGTCCTTCTCTCTTTCTTTCTCTCTCTCTCTCTGTCTGTCTCTCTCTCTCTCTATTTCTCTCTCTCTCTCTCTCTCTCCTCCCTCCCTCCCTCCCTCCCTCCCTCCCTCCCTCCCTCCTCCTCCCTCCTCTCTCCTTTCCCTCCCTCTCTCTCTCCTTCCCTCCCCTCCCTCCCTCCCTTCCCTCCTCCCCTCCCTCCCTCCCTCCCTCCTTCCCTCCCTCCCCTCCTCCCTTCCCTCCCTCACTCCCTCCTTCCCTCCCTCCTTCCCTCCCTCCCTCCCTCCCTCCCTCCCTCTCTCCCTCCCTCCCTCCCTCTCTCCTCTCTTCCTCTCCCTCCCTCTCTTAGAGATAGATAATCGATAAATTAAGGTTCCTAATGTACTCCCCACTCCGGACCACATTAAGAGAAATTTTTATCCCATTTTTCTTTTTTCTTTTTTCTCTCTATTTTTCTCTCTTTCTTTCTCTCGACCATCAGCGATCGGCCTTTCGCTCTCTCGACAGTCGCATTACTGTCGAGTTATTACAGATACGGTGGATTACTCGACACGAGATCCAGCACACGTCAGTCAGAGAGAGGAGGGGAGGGGAGAGGAGGGAGGGAGGGGAAGGAAGGGAGGGGAGGTAATGGAGGGGATGGGGAGGGGAAGGGAGAGGAGGGAAGGGAAGGGGATGGAAGGTGAGGGAGGGGAAGGGAAGGGGAGGGAAAGGGATAAGGAGGGAAGGTCGGAGGGGTGGAGGGAGGGGAAGGAGGAAGGGGGGAGCTATGGGAAAGAAGAAAAGAAGAGAGAGAAAGGGGAGAGAGAGAAGAGAGACAGAGAAAAGAACGAGAGACAGGGAAGGAGAGGATGATAAAAGGGAAACAGGGATGTGTAAAGAGGAGGGAGGATAGGAGGGGAGGGGGGGATAGGAGGGGAAGGCAGGGAGTAAAGAAAGGGAGAGAGAGATAAGTGTGGGGTAATTTCACAGAGGGGAGAGGGGAAAGAATAGGATAAAATGGTGGTTGATATTTTTGAAAAATGAAGATAGCCTGTAAGGAAAAGAAAAAGTAAAAAAGAGAATGATAGGTATTTTGAATTGAAAGAGAAAGTGATTTTGATGAATGAAGGGGTAAGAGAGATGAAAAAAGAGAAGGAAATATGATAAATGCGTAAAGAAAGAATAGAGAAAACACACTTAACGCGTAAGATTAAGGAAAGAAAAGAGGAAAAGAGGAGACAAAGGAATGAAAAATAAAACAACGAAAGGAAGAAAGAGGGCGAAAAAAACAGCAATTAAAGAAAACAAGAAATTATAGATAAAGAAAGCAAGAAGGAAGAAGACGAAAAGAGATAAAGAAAACACAAGGGAAACAAAAAAAGGAAGAAATTAAGAAAAGAAAAAGGCAAAGAAAGGAAGAGGAAGAAAATAAAGAGGATAAGATGTAAAAAAAAAAATAAAAATAAAAAGCAAAGCAAACAGAAAATTGGAGGCAGAGAATGATGATGATAATAATAATAATAATAATAATGATGATGATGATGATGATGATGATGATGATGATGAAAATGATAATAATAGTAATGATAATAATAATTATAACAACAAGAATAATAATGATACGATAATCATGATAAGAAGAACAAGAGTAAGAAAGCAAGCAAGAGGAAGGGCGCGGGCAGTGAACGCAATTGCAGACCAAAGGCAGACAGGCGAGTCGGCTCTGCATGGCGGTCCAGGGCGTTTCCTGCAAGATGGGACTGGCAACATTTCTTCCGCTTTTTTTCTTTCTTTTTTTTCCCTTGTTTTCTTGTTTTTTTTTTGTTTTTTTTCTTTTTGTTTTTTTTGTTCTCTTTTTCTTGTTTTCTTTTTCCTTTTTTTTGTATTTTTTTGTCTTTTAGTTCTTTTTTTTCCTTTTTTCTTTTTCCCCTTATTTTCCTTTTTTCTTGTTCCCTGTTTTGCTCTTTTTTCCCTTTTCCCCTCTTTTCCTTCCTTTTTAGTTCTCTTTTTTCCCCTCCTCCTTTTCCTCATTCTCCCCTTATTTTCCTTTTTTCTTGTTCCCTCTTGTCCTCTTTTTACCCTCTTTTAGTTCTCTTTTCCTCTTTTTCCCCCCACTTATTTTCTTGTTCCCTCTTTTCCTCTTTTATTCCCTCTTTTTTCCATCTTTTCCCAATCCTCATAAGGACCTGCAAGCAACTCGCATTCACTTTGTAGGAGTAATAACCCTGAGACTAACTCGGTAATTGTGGGATTAAGCAGAAGGATTGAGGTGTGCATTTGACTCTTTTATATATATATATATATATATATATATATATATATATAT
>NC_091560.1:1935524-1940524 GCF_042767895.1 Penaeus vannamei | reverse complement strand
GTAGGAGGGAGAGGGGCAGGGGGCCAAGGTAAGAGGGAGAGGGGCAGGGGGCCAAGGTAAGAGGGAGAGGGGCAGGGGGCCAGGTAAGAGGGCCAGGCGAGTGCCACTTAGGGATCAGCTGTGGGGATGAGCCCGCCAAACAGGTTTATGTGTCGAGTGTTCAGCTTTCATTTAACTCGTTTTAGGAAGATGGATTTGAGCTCCTCGGCCTGACAGGAAGAAGGAAGTTGGTGCGGTGGGGCGGGCGTGTGTTATTATTGCTGTTCTTTTTGTTATTATTATTGTTGTTGCTGTTATTATTGTTGTTCTTTTTGTTATTATTATTATTATTGCTGTTGTTGTTGTTGTTCTTTTTGTTATTATTATTATTATTGCTGTTGTTGTTGTTATTGTTATTATTATTGATTTTTTTAGCACTAGTATTAGCATTATTATTTGTTGTTGTTGTAGTAGAGATACTGCTTTCATAATCATCATCAAAATGATAACAATTATTATTAAAATCACCAAGATGCCAACACCATTCCAGTAATAACAATGATTACACTAATATTAGTACAGTTACTATTGTGACGTTGACATGTAGATGATTAGGATAATAATTGTTATCATTTTGTACCCTGTTGGACGCTTTTCTCTTTTTATTATATGTGTCTGCAATCGTCCTCATATGTTGGCCATGTGGGTCGCATAAAGGTCTGGTTATACACCATAGTTGACGTTCTTTTCATGATGACAGTTGAATGCCCGTGGCGTGACGAAGAAGGGGGGGTGGGGGGTGAGGGGGGAGTGGGGTTGAAGGGGGGATGGGGAGGGGTTGGGGAGGAAAGGGGGAGATGGGGAGGGGTTGGGGAGAAAGGGGGGGAGGGAGGGAGGGAGGGAGGGATAACAAGGATAAAGGAGACACGCGAGATTCGAAAAAAAGGGTGAGGGAGGGGAGAATGAACGGGAGGAGGAGGAGGTAGAGGTGGTGGAGGTGGTGGAGGTGGTGCATGGAGGTGGTGGAGGTGGTGGAGGTGGTGGAGGTGGTGGAGGTGGTGAACGTGGAGGTGATGGAGGTGGTGGAGGTGGAGGAGGTGAGGTGGAGGTGTGAGTGGGAGGTAGTGACGGAGGTGGTGGGAGGTGGTGGAGGAGGGAGGAGGAGGAGGAGGAGGAGGAGGAGGAGGAGGAGTGAGAGGAGGAGAAGAAGAAGAAGAAAAAGAAGAAGAGGAAGAAGAAGAAGAAGAAGAAGAAGAAGAAGACGAAGAAGAAGAAGAAGAAGAAGAAGAAGAAGAAGAAGGAGAGGAAGAAGAGGAGAGGAGGAGGAAGGAGGAGGTGGAAGAAGGTGGAGGTGGAAGAGGAGGGAGGTGGAGGTGGAGGTGGAGGTGGAGGAGGAGAAGGGAGGGAGGCAGGGAAGGAGGAAGGAAGTAGCAGAAGAAACAAGATATGGTAGAAAGAGAAGAGGAGAAGCAGTAAGAAAGGAGGAATGTTAGTCATTATGGAGGAAAAAGAAGAAATAGGGAGAGAGAGAGAGAGAGAAAGAAAAAAAAAATAAAAAGAAAGAAAGAAAGAAAGAAAGAAAGAAAGAAAGAAAGAAAGAAAGAAAGAAAGAAAGAAAGAGAGAGCGAGAGAGAAAGAGAGAGAGAGAGAGAAAGAAAGAGAGAGAGAGAGAGAGAGAGAGACAGAGAGAGACAGAGAGAAAAGAAAGAAGAGAGAGAGAGAGAGAGAGAGAGAGAGAGAGAGAGAGAGAGAGAGAGACAGACAGTAATAGAGAGACAGAGAGACAGCGAGAGACAGAGAGAGAAAAAGAAAGAGAGAGCAAGAGAAAAAAAGAAAGAAAGAGAGAGAGAGAGCAAGAATGTAAGATATAGAGAGAACAAAAAAAAAAAAAAAAGAAAAAAAAAAATTGAGCTGAGCATCTTTTCCGCTGAAAGCCTAAACGAAGAAACACGGCATCTTCACCGCCTCCTCTGAGTCATGTATACCGATGGGCGTGGGATCTCCTCTCCCCTCTTCTCCCCTCGTCTGCTCTTCGTTTCTCTCCTCCCTCTCTTCTTCTCTTCGTTTCTCTCCTCCCTCTCTTCTTTTCTTTTCTCTCCTCCCTCTCTTCTTTTCTTTTCTCCCCTCGTCTTCTCTTCGTTTCTCTCCTCCCTCTCTTCTTTTCTTTTCTCTCCTCGTCTGCTCTTCTTTTCTCTCCTCGTCTTCTCTTCGTTTCTCTCCTCCCTCTCTTCTTTTCTTTTCTCCCCTCGTCTTCTCTTTTCTTTTCTCCTTCTCCCCTCTTTCCTTTCTCTTTCTCCCCTCTTCTTTTCTTTTCTCTCCTCGTCTGCTCTTCTTTTCTCTCCTCGTCTTCTCTTCGTTTCTCTCCTCCCTCTCTTCTTTTCTTTTCTCCCCTCGTCTTCTCTTCTTTTCTTTTCTCTCCTCGTCTGCTCTTCTTTTCTCTCCTCCCTCTCTTCTTTTCTTTTCTCCCCTCGTCTGCTCTTCTTTTCTCTCCTCCCTCACTTCTTTTCTCTTCTCTCCTCGTCTTCTCTTCGTTTCTCTCCTCCCTCTCCTTTCCTTTCATTCTCCTCCCTCTCTTCTTTTCTCTCCTCCCTCTCTTCTTTTCTTTTTCTCTCCTCGTCTTCTCTTCGTTTCTCTCTCCTCCCTCTCTTCTTTCTTTCTCTCCCCTATCGTCTTCTCTTCGTTTCTCTTCTCCCTCTCTTCTTCTCTTATTTTATTTTATTTCTCTCTTCTTCCCCTGTTCTTGTCTTGTTTCGTTTTCTTTCTCTCATCTGCTCACCTTCTGTTCTCTCGTCTCCCTCTCTTCTTTTCTTTGCCTCTTCTCCATCTCTTCTCTTCTACTCCTCTTCCCTCCCTGTCTTATTTTCCTTCCTTTATCACCTTCCCTCTTCTTTCTCCCCCCTCCTCTCTCTCTCTCTCTCTCTTTCTCTCCTTCTCTCTCTCTCTCTCTCTCTCTCTCTCTCTCTCTCTCTCTCTCTCTCTCTCTCTCTC
This sequence comes from Penaeus vannamei, assembly GCF_042767895.1. NCBI lineage: Eukaryota > Metazoa > Arthropoda > Malacostraca > Decapoda > Penaeidae > Penaeus > Penaeus vannamei. Next base: position 1,937,557 of record NC_091560.1, on the reverse strand, counting down.
TCTCTCTCTCTCTCTCTCTCTCTATCTCTCTCTCTCTCTCTCTCTCTCTTCTTCCTCCCCTTCACTGCTACTTACCAATTCTCCCATTTCTTCTCTCCTACCCCCCCCCCCCCCTGTCTCTCCCTCCTTCTCTCCTGTTTCCTCCTTCCCCTCCTCCCCTTTCCCCTTACCCCCTCTCCTCCTCCACCTCCTTTGTAGGAGAAGTTTCAAAATTTCTTATTTTTATTTTATTTTATTTTATTATTTTTTATTTATTTTTTTATTTTTTTTTAGATACTATGAAGGGAAACAAGGCGAGGGAAAAAGGAAACAAAAGCATGCTTGATATTTCGTTCTCATTTTTAGATGCGGAGGGAGAGAGGGGGGTAGGGTGGTTGGGGGAGGTGGAGGGGAGGAAGTGGAGGAGAGGGGAGGGGGGGAGAGGTTGGAGAGGCAAAGGCGTCGGAAGGAGGAGGTAGAGGAGAAGGAGGAGGAGGTGGTGAAGGGGGGAGGAGGAGGAGGAAGAAGAAGAAGAAGAAGAAGAAGAAGAAGAAGAAGAAGAAGAAGAAGAAGAAGAAGAAGAAGAAGAAGAAGAGAAGAAGAAAGAAGAAAGAAGAAGAAGAGGATGGAGCATGAGGGCGAGGGGAAGTGAGGAGAAGAGGAGGAGGAGGAGGAGGAGGGCGAGGGGAAGTGAGGAGAGGAGCAGGAGGAGGAGGAGGAGGAGGAGGAGGACGGTGGGGAGGAAGGGGAGTAGAGGGGGAGTAGAGATTGGTAAACTTTGCATGCTAGCTTTCTTGGAATTTGCCATGTTTATCTTTTTCTGCTTTTTTCATCTTTTTTCCCTCCTCCTCCTCCTCCTCCTCCTCTTCCTCCTCCTTTCGGCCCGCTCGTGCTCCTGCTCCCTGATGCAAATCCCACTGCTGCTGCTGCTGGCGTTTCTGCTAAGGTTTTGTTTGTTTGTTGTTTTTCCTTAGCGGAGTCACGTTATCATTGCAATTATTTTCTTTCCTCCTTTTCCTTCCCTTCCTGTATTTTTTTTCATATTGGATTGTCATTTTCTTTTTCTTCCTTTTTCACTTCTTATTCTCCTCCTTCTCTTTCCTCTTATTCTCCTTCTTCTTCTTCTTCTTCCTTCTCCTACTCCTCCTCCTCCCCCTCCTCCTTCTCCTCTCCCTCCCCCCCCCCCTCCCCCTCCTCCCCCCATCGCATTCACATACCGCCGTCATCTCCCCTCAGATCCCCTCACTCCCCTCACCTCCCCCCCTCGGCTCCCCCCCCCCCTCGGCTCCCACCGTCGGGGAGAGAGAGAGAGGTTAAGCTCCGTAGGAATTCCCTAAGCTTGATTATGTTAAATGAATGTTGAAAGCTGAAGGAGTTGCGAGGAGGCAGAGGAGGGGAGGAGGGGGCAGGAGGAGGGGAGGAGGGGACAGGAGCAGGGGAGGAGGGGACAGGAGGAGGGGAGGAGGGGGGAAGAGGGGGAAGAAGAGGGAGGAGGGGGTAGGGAGGTAGGAGGGGAATGGAGGAGAAGAGAGGGGAGGAGGGGGCAAGGAGAGGGGAGGAGGGGGTAGGGAGGTAGGAGGGGAATGGAGGAGAAGAGAGGAGGAGGGGGAAGGTGGAGAAGAAAAGGGGGAAGGTGAGAGAAGAAAAGGGGAAGGAGGAAGAAAGAAGGAGATGGGAGGAGAGGAGAGATGGGGATAAGGCAGGAATTAAGAGGAGAGGGGAAGAAAGAAAGAAAGGAGAATAGAGAAAGGAGACGAAACGAGACGAAAGAACAACAACAACAAAAATGATGGAAAGAAGTGAGGGGAAAGAAAGAAGAAGAATACACAAGTAGTCGGCGATTACTGTGGTGGTTGGCGCTCGGGTGAGGAAGAGGTGGAGGAGGAGGAGAAGGTGGAGGAGAAAGTGGTGGTGGTGTAGGTAGAGGAGGAGGAAAAGGTGGTGGTGGAGGTGGTGGAGGAGGAGGAGAAGGTGATGGTGGAGGTAGAGGAGGAGGAGGGGAGAAGGTGGAGGAGAAAGTGGTGGTGGTGTGTAGGTAGAGGGAGGAGGAAAAA